>NW_023405372.1:0-130460 GCF_013141755.1 Anopheles stephensi | reverse complement strand
TTTATTTTCCAAGCTTCTTCGCCAGTCTCCGGCAGACCGGGCCCGGTTTATTGGTGTGGATGAAAAGGAAAACTGTTCTTGAAGTTCTTACCATACCAATGTGTACCGTCGTTTTTCCACGCTTCCCCGCACGCATCCGCAAAAATCGCATCGGCTTTTCTTCTCCGTTGCTACACTGTGAAAAGTTCGTCTTGAGCAGGGAACAGTCGGCGGTCGGCGATACGACTTGTTTGATTGGAGCTGACTTTGGATGGTTTTTGTTTGTGTATGCTAATGTTTGTCCGTTCCCACGGAATAATTCACGGAACCCGATCATCCTTCCTCGGCGAGACTACGGAACCGATCTCATTATTCGGGAGCAACATGCCTCTCGAAGTTGAAGGAAGCTTTGAAGAGGTTGATCACGACGTTCTGATGACGAGCTCTCGGACCGCGGATGAAGTGGACATAACCCGCCTGGGGCGCCTCACTTTGGCGGCTGCTGGGAGCGTTTTGTACGTTCCGTGAAGAAGGCACTGAATCAGTTCGTGTTCACCAAGCGCCCTACGGATGAAGTAATGCTGTCAACGTTCACGGAGATCGAACTCATCCTTAATTCGAGACCACTTACCTACGTGCCCCTGAACGACGAACTGGCTGACCCTATAACATCTAATCACTCTCCTCCTTGGGAGCTCTGATGGAAGCAAACACCCGGCAGTTTTCTGTGATAGCCCTGCTACAATCCGGTCGTCGTGGCGAATGGCGCAGCATTCAGCAGATTTATTCTGTAAGAAATGGTTAGCAGAATACTTACCCACACTTACCCGACAAAACCAAGTGGTTCGAACCAGTCAAGTTAGGCAAGCCACGGTACAAACGAGCAGTGGAACTTACGTTAGACCCGCGCACAAATTAGCAGTCTTAGATGTATCAGCTTAGTAGAAAACCGCATGGCAAGAGTCGAATACAGAATATAGCGAAAGTGAAAAACTGCAAACAAAAAAACAAACAAACAAACACACCACCCACGAAGCAACTGACAGAAGATGGGAAGTGAAGCCACGGTTTGTACAATCGCGAAAGAGAGGTGTGTCATCACGAAGATCGGGTTTATAAAGTCGCCAAAGAGAGGTTGCGTCATCACAAAGAGCGAATTTAGCATTGAGGTGTTTATTATCGCCTAACAAACATATTTAACCGTGGCGCACTTGGGGGACAATGTTGGAAATTTTATAGGGCTCCCAACGGTCTGTCAGTTGGGTCGGTCAAAAATTCAACCGCGTTTCAACACCGGTGTCTTCAGGAGAGCGTTCCAGCACTATATTGATTCCCGGACCACTTCCCGGACGAGTGGCGGGATCGGGAGCTGCAACAAACGGACAGTAGTTAAGAACGTGTGGCAGTATTTGGCTAAATTTGCGAAAGTGAACGGTATGTGAGCTCTTACCCGATGCCCAAATCCTTGTTTCGTACATCGTCAAACGACGGCTAGATGTTCCGTTCCTGTGCGTTCCTGCGACGGAGCAAAAAAAAACATCACCCGTGAGTATAATCAAGCACATCCGTTGGTGTCCGGAACACGTTGGTTGATGTTATTACCGTCATCGTTAGCGGAATGCGAAACTACTCACCCAACGTATGCACTGGACGTACCGCGCATTCACCATCCAGAAGTATCGTCTAGCAGAAGAGCGTGTGAAACAACAAGTACAGCACACTGCCTCCCCGCCAGACCGGCAGACATCCACGGCGCACGAAACACTCTCCACACTCTCGCGATGGCCACTTGCACGCATCTCAGGCAGTCCTGGATGCTGGAGAGACTCAGCACACGCGCGTTGGTAAGCCTGGCAGGATGTGCACAGCAAACACAAATCACTCGCGCGAGCTTTCTTTCGTGTATTCGGTAACTGGATCGAGCGGAGGTAACAGGCTGCCCCGAATTCTGTCCGTGGGGCAGGCCGCCCGCCTGTGGTGTTTTCAACGCCGAAAGACGTCGAATTAACGTCGAGCATACACTTTCAAACACTGTGTGTAACGGGCGAATGCGAGGCCGGCACACGGAACACGAAACAATAAATTGAAACATGAGAAACACGGCAAATCTCTGTTTGCCTACTAGACGACATTAGATAATGACAGTGTGAATTGAAAACACATCTCAGCACACATTGGAAACCATCCATAGGAATAATTAATAAGTAAAAGTCAGGCATGCGTTGAAACCATTATTTAGCAAGCTGAAGTGTGCAACAGACGTTTTTTCCACTGTGTCTCATCTCAGCACCATATTTCATCGAAAATGGCCAGCCGTAAGATCGGAAACCGTCGTAATGATACGTCGTTGCACCTGAACAACTGACGTGTGAACTGAAGAACAAACTGAACGAACTGCCGCGAGTGAGCAACGTGACATCAGATGACAACGGACCATGCACAGCGGCAGATTTAAGGGTTTGGGAGTACAAGATTTCGTTTTTATGCCGGACGACATGAAGCGTTTTTACCTGTCGACCGATGGGATGCACCCGAGCTGGACTACAATTATTCGAAGCGCGCAAAATTACGTGTAGGCCACCTCTAATACTAAATTGACACACATCCAGAACTCGACTGAAAGGACCGGAACTGTGTTCGAGCATCGACCGCATAGGGGACAGGGTTTCGTTTTACTGGTGTCAAGACAAATGTTACAACCCTCCGGAATTTATTTGTTGGAAGTGGATCGTGGAAGTGGACACTGTTGGCGGACTCCTTTACGACCTACTTACGCATGAGCATCGAGCATCTCGGGCTACCATGTTGGCAGTTAGCCTTGCCAGCTGTCGCCTGCCAGGGTGGGCTGAACAGCGGTTTTTGGTGCTGGCTCCACATTTGCTGTTTGGAACTATGACGAAATGCTAGGAGCGAAGAGCGCGGCCGGTATACCAACGAGCGCAGCACCCGCTCAATGTGCTAGATCCGGCTAGATTTTGGACCACGGTACGACTGGCATGTCGCTCGGCACATAAATAGCCAACGGACCAAACGCGATACGAGAACGAGGTGGGCCATTACGGGAGATTACTTTACTTTACACATTACGATAGACCATTACGCATTTAAAATAATCAATAAATAGCCACTGCACGCCACTCCTGTTTCAATTACATAGAAATGTAGTTTTATTTCTATCTAAAGCTAGCTTTGGTTTCCTCCCATTCGCATTCCATTCCGCTTTCCAGGACCAGCTTGCCCGTGAACAACACAACACACATTGTTTGGTCTGATAATTGTACACAGTTTGCGATTGTATCGAAGGATCGAATAAAATTGCTTCACAAACTTCACCAACCCACCCCCAACCCAGAAGCGGGTTCCTTGACTGGGTTTTACCTCGTAGTAGTATTGGGCACGGGCAATACGCAGTGCCGGACAGACAGCACTGCGCAACGAACACAACTTACACATCACCCACACACACACATACACACACATCATTTGTTTATTTACACCCACACAATTCATTTACCTTGCACCGTTCGATATTCAGACATTGTGCGAGAAGCGACCGCGTTGCCGGGCCAGTATGAATGCGGTGCGTTTATAGTGCAGTGCTGGGTACGCGCGTGTTTGGCGCACTACTGTGAGGCGAAACTAACAACGACGCCGGTGATTCCGCGATGCTGGGAAATGGTGCGCCAGTGGGAATGATGGCTTGTACAGCGCGCACAGCTGCCAGTACTGCCGCCGCCTGAGAAGGGCCCGATCACGCGGCCAGCTTTGTATGGGCGTGCGTCTATGCGGCAGTGCTGAAAAATTGGGTGATTTTTCGCAACTACCCCCACGGGGACTAAAACCGACGGCGGCGGTGGCAAAAGGAGTGGCAATGGGCGTGGTCTGGTTGTTTGTACAACGCGTACGTCGGTGCCATCACTGGTGCCGGTACAATAATATACAATGTGCATGTTCATAGGCGACGACATAGTTTAACCGTCGTCGTTGGTCTAAATAAACGCGTCCTCGAGGCGAAAAGGCGCGCACGCATTAAACGTCGGGTAAAAGGTTGGCCACACATTATGCTTAAGCGACTGGAAAACAGAAACTCCACATAAAAAAAAAAACAAAACGAATGTTTCCAAAAGCTTTCCAAAATGTGCTCAGCTGGCTACATTCGGACCACAGACGATATAATCAGTTCGTGGCGTTTCGCGTAGGTGAGCTGCTTGAAAGCACTGATCCTAGTCAATGGCGCTGGATACCAACGAAGATGAACGTGGCTGACGATGGGACGAAATGGGCTAAGTCGCCGGGCCTATCGGCACAAGGGCGATGGTTTAGGGGACCGCCCGTTTCTCTGGGAACCGGAAAATGCGTGGCCTGCACGCGTCGACCCCGAGAAAGATACGTCGGAAGAATTTCGAAAGATCGTCCATCACCACCAAATTACAGAACCGCTCATCGTTCTCGACCGGTGAATGAATGAATTATTGGCATGAACTTGCTACTCTTGCTCATGAGGTTCAATATATCAAGTGAATAAGGTGGATGAACATGATAATGTAGTTTATGAAGATGGAAAAACTAGTTCTAGAAATTTTCCTCTGGCTATTTGAAAAAAATAGTCGAACTCTTACGAGTAACAATATTTACTGCAGGAAGAAAACAGTGTTCCACGACATTTACTGTCTTTTGTGATACTCACATGATCAGGACTTTTTGAAATATTAATTGTTGTCTACAAAGAAAGCTTCCCAGTTTTTTTTTTCATCCACAAAACTTTACTCTCAATGGAACGTATTGTAACACCATCACCAGACAGTACAAAATGTATTTTTACCATATTTATTTAGTCCACAATCGCGCTGAAACTTTCACCAAATTTCACCTAACTGTCCCTTCCGAAACTAATAGCAGACCCTACCTTAGCAAATCCTTTCCCTTCCCTTCAACTTATCCCGAAGAATCTCATCAGGAAAAAAAAAAGAACGACGACGCCTGCTAAAAGACGCCAGGGCCTTACGGTTACGGGGCGCTGTAATAAATTCGCGTACACGGTAGGCAACAGGAACACACACGGCAAGGCACGGGCCAGACGGGTCAGGCAGTCGTCGTTGCGGGAGAACCTTCTTAGTGGTGGGCTAAAAATAAGCGGATCGCAATCGCAAACTTCTCTCCGGTTGTCCTCACTCCCTCCAAATGCGTCCCTTTCCTGTTCACCCGTCCCCAGATTGGATGGTGAAAAATACGAGGAAGGAAAGAAATTCGGTTTCCGTTCGAGTTTTTCAAGAATCAATTTCACCTTCCGCTGCCGTCACAGTCTAATGGATCTCCTCCTTCCCCGCGGGGCGGTTTCCGTTGGGGCCTTTGCAAATGGGAGGCTGTTTCGTGATTCGGTTCCCTTCAACGTTCGCCTTCACCTGCTGTATTGGTCTGCATCCGCATAAATCCGGTTCCGTGATACACTCCATCTCCCGAGCAGAAGAATAGCTCGGGCAGGCAGCATAGTAATAATCAAAATCTCGCTTAAAATTCTTTCGCTCTTTCTTTTCTCCTCTCGCTATTGCTGCTGCTGGCTTTTTTCTCGCTCACCATGTCCACAAAACATAAGCCAGTGGCGATGAGTGATTTGGGGAGTACTCCCCCAAGGGAGGAGTACGGAAGGCAAAGGAGACCAGTGAAAGGTGCTGGTCGATAATCTCTTACCTTACTGCCTGTTCGCTTTCCCATTGCTTTGACTCTGGCCGTAGAGTTTCGATCCACTAGCCAGACACAGCGATATTATTTATTTGAATTATGTTTCGGAAAACGTCTCTCGGCGTTGGTGTGGAAAATCGATCGAAATTTATCGATCGAATCCATCGACATTTACATGTTAAAAAAATCGAAACAAATAGGAAAAAATACCCCCGTAAGCTAAACGGAAACAAATCCTTCGCAGAAACGGCGTGTGGGACAGCTATGGATGGAAGCGATTTGAAGGAATGAATGCAATGCCCTCTGCGGACAGTAGTCCGGATTCGGAACCTTCGGCGAAAAGGGAAACTCGACTCCCGGGGGCCGCTAGGAAAACACGCGAACCAAGTACATGTGTGTGTGTGTGTGTGTGTGTGTGTGTGTGTGTGTGTATGTGCCGTGCCGTGCCGTTGTTTATTTATCCAAGCTTCTTCGCCAGTCTCCGGCAGACCGGGCCCGGTTTATTGGTGTGGATGAAAAGGAAAACTGTTCTTGAAGTTCTTACCATACCAATGTGTACCGTCGTTTTTCCACGCTTCCCCGCACGCATCCGCAAAAATCGCATCGGCTTTTCTTCTCCGTTGCTACACTGTGAAAAGTTCGTCTTGAGCAGGGAACAGTCGGCGGTCGGCGATACGACTTGTTTGATTGGAGCTGACTTTGGATGGTTTTTGTTTGTGTATGCTAATGTTTGTCCGTTCCCACGGAATAATTCACGGAACCCGATCATCCTTCCTCGGCGAGACTACGGAACCGATCTCATTATTCGGGAGCAACATGCCTCTCGTGAGTTGAAGGAAGCTTTGGAAGAGGTTGATCACGACGTTCTGATGACCGAGCTTGGCGGCTGCTGGGAGCGTTTGGTACGTTCCGTGAAGAAGGCACTGAATCAGTTCGTGTTCACCAAGCGCCCTACGGATGAAGTAATGCTGTCAACGTTCACGGAGATCGAACTCATCCTTAATTCGAGACCACTTACCTACGTGCCCCTGAACGACGAACTGGCTGACCCTATAACATCTAATCACTCTCCTCCTTGGGAGCTCTGATGGAAGCAAACCACCGGCAGTTTTCTGTGATAGCCTTGCTACAATCCGGTCGTCGTGGCGAATGGCGCAGCATTCAGCAGATTTATTCTGGAAGAAATGGTTAGCAGAATACTTACCCACACTTACCCGACGAACCAAGTGGTTCGAACCAGTCAAGTTAGGCAAGCCACGGTACAAACGAGCAGTGGAACTTACGTTAGAACCGCGCACAAATTAGCAGTCTTAGATGTATCAGCTTAGTAGAAAACCGCATAGCAAGAGTCGAATACAGAATATAGAGAAAGTGAAAAACTGCAAACAAACAAACAACAAACAAACACACACCCACGAAGCAACTGACAGAAGATGGGAAGTGAAGCCACGGTTTGTACAATCGCGAAAGAGAGGTGTGTCATCACGAAGATCGGGTTTATAAAGTCGCTAAAGAGAGGTTGCGTCATCACGAAGAGCGAATTTTGCATTGAGGTGTTTATTATCGCCTAACAAACATATTTAACCGTGGCGCACTTGGGGGGACAATGTTGGAAAATTTATAGGGCTCCCAACGGTCTGTCAGTTGGGTCGGTCAAAAATTCAACCGCGTTTCAACACCGGTGTCTTCAGGAGAGCGTTCCAGCACTATATTGATTCCCGGACCACTTCCCGGACGAGTGGCGGGATCGGGAGCTGCAACAAACGGACAGTAGTTAAGAACGTGTGGCAGTATTTGGCTAAATTTGCGAAAGTGAACGGTATGTGAGCTCTTACCCGATGCCCAAATCCTTGTTTCGTACATCGTCAAACGACGGCTAGATGTTCCGTTCCTGTGCGTTCCTGCGACGGAGCAAAAAAAAACATCACCGTGAGTATAATCAAGCACATCCGTTGGTGTCCGGAACACGTTGGTTGATGTTATTACCGTCATCGTTAGCGGAATGCGAAACTACTCACCCAACGTATGCACTGGACGTACCGCGCATTCACCATCCAGAAGTATCGTCTAGCAGAAGAGCGTGTGAAACAACAAGTACAGCACACTGCCTCCCCGCCAGACCGGCAGACATCCACGCGCACGAAACACTCTCCACACTCTCGCGATGGCCACTTGCACGCATCTCAGGCAGTCCTGGATGCTGGAGAGACTCAGCACACGCGCGTTGGTAAGCCTGGCAGGATGTGCACAGCAAACACAAATCACTCGCGCGAGCTTTCTTTCGTGTATTCGGTAACTGGATCGAGCGGAGGTAACAGGCTGCCCCCGAATTCTGTCCGTGGGGCAGGCCGCCCGCCTGTGGTGTTTTCAACGCCGAAAGACGTCGAATTAACGTCGAGCATACACTTTCAAACACTGTGTGTAACGGGCGAATGCGAGGCCGGCACACGGAACACGAAACAATAAATTGAAAACATGAGAAACACGGCAAATCTCTGTTTGCCTACTAGACGACATTAGATAATGACAGTGTGAATTGAAAACACATCTCAGCACACATTGGAAACCATCCATAGGAATAATTAATAAGTAAAAGTCAGGCATGCGTTGAAACCATTATTTAGCAAGCTGAAGTGTGCAACAGACGTTTTTTCCACTGTGTCTCATCTCAGCACCATATTTCATCGAAAATGGCCAGCCGTAAGATCGGAAACCGTCGTAATGATACGTCGTTGCACCTGGAACAACTGACGTGTGAACTGAAGAACAAACTGAACGAACTGCCGCGAGTGAGCAACGTGACATCAGATGACAACGGACCATGCACAGCGGCAGATTTAAGGGTTTGGGAGTACAAGAATTTCGTTTTTATGCCGGACGACATGAAGCGTTTTTACCTGTCGACCGATGGGATGCACACGAGCTGGACTTACAATTATTCGAAGCGCGCAAAATTACGTGTAGGCCACCTCTACATACCTAAATTGACACACATCCAGAACCTCGAACTGAAAGGACCGGGAACTGTGTTCGAGCTCGACCGCATAGGTGACAGGGGTTTCGTTTTACTGGTGTACAAGACAAATGTTACAACCCGTCCGGAAATTTATTTGTTGGAAGTGGGATCGTGGAAGTGGACACTGTTGGCGGACTCCTTTACGACCTACTTACGCATGAGCATCGAGCATCTCGGGCTACCATGTTGGCAGTTAGCCTTTGCCAGCTGTCGCCTGCCAGGGTGGGCTGAACAGCTGTTTTTGGTGCTGGCTCCACATTTGCTGTTGGACTATGACGAAATGCTAGGAGCGAAGAGCGCGCCGGTATACCAACGAGCGCAGCACCCGCTCAATGTGCTAGATCCGGCTAGATTTTGGACCACGGTACGACGCATGCGCTCGGCACATAAATAGCCAACGACCAACGAGAACGAGAACGAGGTGGCCATTACGGAGGATTACTTTACTTTACCATTACGATAGACCATTACGCATTTAAAATAATCAATAAATAGCCACTGCACGGCCACTGTTTCAATTACATAGAAATGTAGTTTTATTTCTATCTAAAGCTAGCTTTGGTTTCCTCCCATTCGCATTCCCATTCCGCTTTCCAGGGACCAGCTTTGCCCGTGAACAACACAACACACATGGTTTGGTCTGATAATTGTACACAGTTTTGCGATTGTATCGAAGGATCGAATAAAATTGCTTCACAAACTTCACCAACCACCCCCAACCCAGAAGCGGGTTCCTTGACTGGGTTTTACTCGTAGTAGTATATGGGCACCTGGGCAATACGCAGTGCCGGACAGACAGCACTGCGCAACGAACACAACTTACACATCACCCACACACACACATACACACACATCATTTGTTTATTTACACCCACACAATTCATTACCTTGCACCGTTCGATATTCAGACATTGTGCGAGAAGCGACCGCGTTGCCGGGCCAGTATGAATGCGGTGCGTTTATAGTGCAGTGCTGGGTACGCGCGTGTTTGGCGCACTACTGTGAGGCGAAACTAACAACGACGCCGGTGATTCGCGATGCTGGGAAATGGTGCGCCAGTGGGAATGATGGCTTGTACAGCGCGCACAGCTGCCAGTACTGCTCGCCGCCTGAGAAGGGCCCGATCAACGCGGCCAGCTTTGTATGGGCGTGCGTCTATGCGGCAGTGCTGAAAATTCGTGATTTTTTCGCAACTACCCCCACGGGGGACTAAAACCGACGGCGGCGGTGGCAAAAGGAGTGGCAATGGGCGTGGTCTGGTTGTTTGTACAACGCGTACGTCGGTGCCATCACTGGTGCCGGTACAATAATATTACAATGTGCATGTTCATAGGCGACGACATAGTTTACCGTCGTCGTTGGTCTAAATAAACGCGTCCTCGAGGCGAAAAGGCGCGCACGCATTAAACGTCGGGTAAAAGGTTGGCCACACATTATGCTTAAGCGACTGGAAAACAGAAACTCCACATAAAAAAAAAAACAAAACGAATGTTTCCAAAAGCTTTCCAAAATGTGCTCAGCTGGCTACATTCGGACCACAGACGATATAATCAGTTCGTGGCGTTTCGCGTAGGTGAGCTGCTTGAAAGCACTGATCCTAGTCAATGGCGCTGGATACCAACGAAGATGAACGTGGCTGACGATGGGACGAAATGGGCTAAGTCGCCGGGCCTATCGGCACAAGGGCGATGGTTTAGGGGACCGCCGTTTCTCTGGGAACCGGAAAATGCGTGGCCTGCTCGCGTCGACCCCGAGAAAGATACGTCGGAAGAATTTCGAAAGATCGTCCATCACCACCAAATTACAGAACCGCTCATCGTTCTCGACCGGTGAATGAATGAATTATTGGCATGAACTTGCTACTCTTGCTCATGAGGTTCAATATATCAAGTGAATAAGGTGGATGAACATGATAATGTAGTTTATGAAGATGGAAAAACTAGTTCTAGAAATTTTCCTCTGGCTATTTGAAAAAAATAGTCGAACTCTTACGAGTAACAATATTTACTGCAGGAAGAAAACAGTGTTCCACGACATTTACTGTCTTTTGTGATACTCACATGATCAGGACTTTTTGAAATATTAATTGTTGTCTACAAAGAAAGCTTCCCAGTTTTTTTTTTCATCCACAAAACTTTACTCTCAATGGAACGTATTGTAACACCATCACCAGACAGTACAAAATGTATTTTTACCATATTTATTTAGTCCACAATCGCGCTGAAACTTTCACCAAATTTCACCTAACTGTCCCTTCCGAAACTAATAGCAGACCCTACCTTAGCAAATCCTTTCCCTTCCCTTCAACTTATCCCGAAGAATCTCATCAGGAAAAAAAAAAAGAACGACGACGCCTGCTAAAAGACGCCAGGGCCTTACGGTTACGGGGCGCTGTAATAAATTCGCGTACACGGTAGGCAACAGGAACACACACGGCAAGGCACGGGCCAGACGGGTCAGGCAGTCGTCGTTGCGGGAGAACCTTCTTAGTGGTGGGCTAAAAATAAGCGGATCGCAATCGCAAACTTCTCTCCGGTTGTCCTCACTCCCTCCAAATGCGTCCCTTTCCTGTTCACCCGTCCCCAGATTGGATGGTGAAAAATACGAGGAAGGAAAGAAATTCGGTTTCCGTTCGAGTTTTTCAAGAATCAATTTCACCTTCCGCTGCCGTCACAGTCTAATGGATCTCCTCCTTCCCCGCGGGGCGGTTTCCGTTGGGGCCTTTGCAAATGGGAGGCTGTTTCGTGATTCGGTTCCCTTCAACGTTCGCCTTCACCTGCTGTATTGGTCTGCATCCGCATAAATCCGGTTCCGTAATACACTCCATCTCCCGAGCAGAAGAATAGCTCGGGCAGGCAGCATAGTAATAATCAAAATCTCGCTTAAAATTCTTTCGCTCTTTCTTTTCTCCTCTCGCTATTGCTGCTGCTGGCTTTTTTCTCGCTCACCATGTCCACAAAACATAAGCCAGTGGCGATGAGTGATTTGGGGAGTACTCCCCCAAGGGAGGAGTACGGAAGGCAAAGGAGACCAGTGAAAGGTGCTGGTCGATAATCTCTTACCTTACTGCCTGTTCGCTTTCCCATTGCTTTGACTCTGGCCGTAGAGTTTCGATCCACTAGCCAGACACAGCGATATTATTTATTTGAATTATGTTTCGGAAAACGTCTCTCGGCGTTGGTGTGGAAAATCGATCGAAATTTATCGATCGAATCCATCGACATTTACATGTTAAAAAAAATCGAAACAAATAGGAAAAAATACCCCCGTAAGCTAAACGGAAACAAATCCTTCGCAGAAACGGCGTGTGGGACAGCTATGGATGGAAGCGATTTGAAGGAATGAATGCAATGCCCTCTGCGGACAGTAGTCCGGATTCGGAACCTTCGGCGAAAAGGGAAACTCGACTCCCGGGGGCCGCTAGGAAAACACGCGAACCAAGTACATGTGTGTGTGTGTGTGTGTGTGTGTGTGTGTGTGTGTGTGTGTGTGTGTGTGTGTGTGTGTATGTGCCGTGCCGTGCCGTTGTTTATTTATCCAAGCTTCTTCGCCAGTCTCCGGCAGACCGGGCCCGGTTTATTGGTGTGGATGAAAAGGAAAACTGTTCTTGAAGTTCTTACCATACCAATGTGTACCGTCGTTTTTCCACGCTTCCCCGCACGCATCCGCAAAAATCGCATCGGCTTTTCTTCTCCGTTGCTACACTGTGAAAAGTTCGTCTTGAGCAGGGAACAGTCGGCGGTCGGCGATACGACTTGTTTGATTGGAGCTGACTTTGGATGGTTTTTGTTTGTGTATGCTAATGTTTGTCCGTTCCCACGGAATAATTCACGGAACCCGATCATCCTTCCTCGGCGAGACTACGCAACCGATCTCATTATTCGGGAGCAACATGCCTCTCGAAAGTTGAAGGAAGCTTTGGAAGAGGTTGATCACGACGTTCTGATGACCGAGCTCTGCGGACCGCGGATGAAGTGGACATTTAACCCGCCTGGGGCGCCTCACTTTGGCGGCTGCTGGGAGCGTTTGGTACGTTCCGTGAAGAAGGCACTGAATCAGTTCGTGTTCACCAAGCGCCCTACGGATGAAGTAATGCTGTCAACGTTCACGGAGATCGAACTCATCCTTAATTCGAGACCACTTACCTACGTGCCCCTGAACGACGAACTGGCTGACCCTATAACATCTAATCACTCTCCTCCTTGGGAGCTCTGATGGAAGCAAACCACCGGCAGTTTTCTGTGATAGCCCTGCTACAATCCGGTCGTCGTGGCGAATGGCGCAGCATTCAGCAGATTTATTCTGTAAGAAATGATTAGCAGAATACTTACCCACACTTACCCGACAAACCAAGTGGTTCGAACCAGTCAAGTTAGGCAAGCCACGGTACAAACGAGCAGTGGAACTTACGTTAGACCCGCGCACAAATTAGCAGTCTTAGATGTATCAGCTTAGTAGAAAACCGCATGGCAAGAGTCGAATACAGAATATAGCGAAAGTGAAAAACAGCAAACAAACAAACAAACAAACAAACACACACCCACGAAGCAACTGACAGAAGATGGGAAGTGAAGCCACGGTTTGTACAATCGCGAAAGAGAGGTGTGTCATCACGAAGATCGGGTTTATAAAGTCGCCAAAGAGAGGTTGCGTCATCACAAAGAGCGAATTTAGCATTGAGGTGTTTATTATCGCCTAACAAACATATTTAACCGTGGCGCACTTGGGGGGACAATGTTGGAAAATTTATAGGGCTCCCAACGGTCTGTCAGTTGGGTCGGTCAAAAATTCAACCGCGTTTCAACACCGGTGTCTTCAGGAGAGCGTTCCAGCACTATATTGATTCCCGGACCACTTCCCGGACGAGTGGCGGGATCGGGAGCTGCAACAAACGGACAGTAGTTAAGAACGTGTGGCAGTATTTGGCTAAATTTGCGAAAGTGAACGGTATGTGAGCTCTTACCCGATGCCCAAATCCTTGTTTCGTACATCGTCAAACGACGGCTAGATGTTCCGTTCCTGTGCGTTCCTGCGACGGAGCAAAAAAAAACATCACCGTGAGTATAATCAAGCACATCCGTTGGTGTCCGGAACACGTTGGTTGATGTTATTACCGTCATCGTTAGCGGAATGCGAAACTACTCACCCAACGTATGCACTGGACGTACCGCGCATTCACCATCCAGAAGTATCGTCTAGCAGAAGAGCGTGTGAAACAACAAGTACAGCACACTGCCTCCCCGCCAGACCGGCAGACATCCACGCGCACGAAACACTCTCCACACTCTCGCGATGGCCACTTGCACGCATCTCAGGCAGTCCTGGATGCTGGAGAGACTCAGCACACGCGCGTTGGTAAGCCTGGCAGGATGTGCACAGCAAACACAAATCACTCGCGCGAGCTTTCTTTCGTGTATTCGGTAACTGGATCGAGCGGAGGTAACAGGCTGCCCCCGAATTCTGTCCGTGGGGCAGGCCGCCCGCCTGTGGTGTTTTCAACGCCGAAAGACGTCGAATTAACGTCGAGCATACACTTTCAAACACTGTGTGTAACGGGCGAATGCGAGGCCGGCACACGGAACACGAAACAATAAATTGAAAACATGAGAAACACGGCAAATCTCTGTTTGCCTACTAGACGACATTAGATAATGACAGTGTGAATTGAAAACACATCTCAGCACACATTGGAAACCATCCATAGGAATAATTAATAAGTAAAAGTCAGGCATGCGTTGAAACCATTATTTAGCAAGCTGAAGTGTGCAACAGACGTTTTTTCCACTGTGTCTCATCTCAGCACCATATTTCATCGAAAATGGCCAGCCGTAAGATCGGAAACCGTCGTAATGATACGTCGTTGCACCTGGAACAACTGACGTGTGAACTGAAGAACAAACTGAACGAACTGCCGCGAGTGAGCAACGTGACATCAGATGACAACGGACCATGCACAGCGGCAGATTTAAGGGTTTGGGAGTACAAGAATTTCGTTTTTATGCCGGACGACATGAAGCGTTTTTACCTGTCGACCGATGGGATGCACACGAGCTGGACTTACAATTATTCGAAGCGCGCAAAATTACGTGTAGGCCACCTCTACATACCTAAATTGACACACATCCAGAACCTCGAACTGAAAGGACCGGGAACTGTGTTCGAGCTCGACCGCATAGGTGACAGGGGTTTCGTTTTACTGGTGTACAAGACAAATGTTACAACCCGTCCGGAAATTTATTTGTTGGAAGTGGGATCGTGGAAGTGGACACTGTTGGCGGACTCCTTTACGACCTACTTACGCATGAGCATCGAGCATCTCGGGCTACCATGTTGGCAGTTAGCCTTTGCCAGCTGTCGCCTGCCAGGGTGGGCTGAACAGCTGTTTTTGGTGCTGGCTCCACATTTGCTGTTGGACTATGACGAAATGCTAGGAGCGAAGAGCGCGCCGGTATACCAACGAGCGCAGCACCCGCTCAATGTGCTAGATCCGGCTAGATTTTGGACCACGGTACGACGCATGCGCTCGGCACATAAATAGCCAACGACCAACGAGAACGAGAACGAGGTGGCCATTACGGAGGATTACTTTACTTTACCATTACGATAGACCATTACGCATTTAAAATAATCAATAAATAGCCACTGCACGGCCACTGTTTCAATTACATAGAAATGTAGTTTTATTTCTATCTAAAGCTAGCTTTGGTTTCCTCCCATTCGCATTCCCATTCCGCTTTCCAGGGACCAGCTTTGCCCGTGAACAACACAACACACATGGTTTGGTCTGATAATTGTACACAGTTTTGCGATTGTATCGAAGGATCGAATAAAATTGCTTCACAAACTTCACCAACCACCCCCAACCCAGAAGCGGGTTCCTTGACTGGGTTTTACTCGTAGTAGTATATGGGCACCTGGGCAATACGCAGTGCCGGACAGACAGCACTGCGCAACGAACACAACTTACACATCACCCACACACACACATACACACACATCATTTGTTTATTTACACCCACACAATTCATTACCTTGCACCGTTCGATATTCAGACATTGTGCGAGAAGCGACCGCGTTGCCGGGCCAGTATGAATGCGGTGCGTTTATAGTGCAGTGCTGGGTACGCGCGTGTTTGGCGCACTACTGTGAGGCGAAACTAACAACGACGCCGGTGATTCGCGATGCTGGGAAATGGTGCGCCAGTGGGAATGATGGCTTGTACAGCGCGCACAGCTGCCAGTACTGCTCGCCGCCTGAGAAGGGCCCGATCAACGCGGCCAGCTTTGTATGGGCGTGCGTCTATGCGGCAGTGCTGAAAATTGGTGATTTTTTCGCAACTACCCCCACGGGGGACTAAAACCGACGGCGGCGGTGGCAAAAGGAGTGGCAATGGGCGTGGTCTGGTTGTTTGTACAACGCGTACGTCGGTGCCATCACTGGTGCCGGTACAATAATATTACAATGTGCATGTTCATAGGCGACGACATAGTTTACCGTCGTCGTTGGTCTAAATAAACGCGTCCTCGAGGCGAAAAGGCGCGCACGCATTAAACGTCGGGTAAAAGGTTGGCCACACATTATGCTTAAGCGACTGGAAAACAGAAACTCCACATAAAAAAAAAAACAAAACGAATGTTTCCAAAAGCTTTCCAAAATGTGCTCAGCTGGCTACATTCGGACCACAGACGATATAATCAGTTCGTGGCGTTTCGCGTAGGTGAGCTGCTTGAAAGCACTGATCCTAGTCAATGGCGCTGGATACCAACGAAGATGAACGTGGCTGACGATGGGACGAAATGGGCTAAGTCGCCGGGCCTATCGGCACAAGGGCGATGGTTTAGGGGACCGCCGTTTCTCTGGGAACCGGAAAATGCGTGGCCTGCACGCGTCGACCCCGAGAAAGATACGTCGGAAGAATTTCGAAAGATCGTCCATCACCACCAAATTACAGAACCGCTCATCGTTCTCGACCGGTGAATGAATGAATTATTGGCATGAACTTGCTACTCTTGCTCATGAGGTTCAATATATCAAGTGAATAAGGTGGATGAACATGATAATGTAGTTTATGAAGATGGAAAAACTAGTTCTAGAAATTTTCCTCTGGCTATTTGAAAAAAATAGTCGAACTCTTACGAGTAACAATATTTACTGCAGGAAGAAAACAGTGTTCCACGACATTTACTGTCTTTTGTGATACTCACATGATCAGGACTTTTTGAAATATTAATTGTTGTCTACAAAGAAAGCTTCCCAGTTTTTTTTTTCATCCACAAAACTTTACTCTCAATGGAACGTATTGTAACACCATCACCAGACAGTACAAAATGTATTTTTACCATATTTATTTAGTCCACAATCGCGCTGAAACTTTCACCAAATTTCACCTAACTGTCCCTTCCGAAACTAATAGCAGACCCTACCTTAGCAAATCCTTTCCCTTCCCTTCAACTTATCCCGAAGAATCTCATCAGGAAAAAAAAAAAGAACGACGACGCCTGCTAAAAGACGCCAGGGCCTTACGGTTACGGGGCGCTGTAATAAATTCGCGTACACGGTAGGCAACAGGAACACACACGGCAAGGCACGGGCCAGACGGGTCAGGCAGTCGTCGTTGCGGGAGAACCTTCTTAGTGGTGGGCTAAAAATAAGCGGATCGCAATCGCAAACTTCTCTCCGGTTGTCCTCACTCCCTCCAAATGCGTCCCTTTCCTGTTCACCCGTCCCCAGATTGGATGGTGAAAAATACGAGGAAGGAAAGAAATTCGGTTTCCGTTCGAGTTTTTCAAGAATCAATTTCACCTTCCGCTGCCGTCACAGTCTAATGGATCTCCTCCTTCCCCGCGGGGCGGTTTCCGTTGGGGCCTTTGCAAATGGGAGGCTGTTTCGTGATTCGGTTCCCTTCAACGTTCGCCTTCACCTGCTGTATTGGTCTGCATCCGCATAAATCCGGTTCCGTAATACACTCCATCTCCCGAGCAGAAGAATAGCTCGGGCAGGCAGCATAGTAATAATCAAAATCTCGCTTAAAATTCTTTCGCTCTTTCTTTTCTCCTCTCGCTATTGCTGCTGCTGGCTTTTTTCTCGCTCACCATGTCCACAAAACATAAGCCAGTGGCGATGAGTGATTTGGGGAGTACTCCCCCAAGGGAGGAGTACGGAAGGCAAAGGAGACCAGTGAAAGGTGCTGGTCGATAATCTCTTACCTTACTGCCTGTTCGCTTTCCCATTGCTTTGACTCTGGCCGTAGAGTTTCGATCCACTAGCCAGACACAGCGATATTATTTATTTGAATTATGTTTCGGAAAACGTCTCTCGGCGTTGGTGTGGAAAATCGATCGAAATTTATCGATCGAATCCATCGACATTTACATGTTAAAAAAATCGAAACAAATAGGAAAAAATACCCCCGTAAGCTAAACGGAAACAAATCCTTCGCAGAAACGGCGTGTGGGACAGCTATGGATGGAAGCGATTTGAAGGAATGAATGCAATGCCCTCTGCGGACAGTAGTCCGGATTCGGAACCTTCGGCGAAAAGGGAAACTCGACTCCCGGGGGCCGCTAGGAAAACACGCGAACCAAGTACATGTGTGTGTGTGTGTGTGTGTGTGTGTGTGTGTGTGTGTATGTGCCGTGCCGTGCCGTTGTTTATTTATCCAAGCTTCTTCGCCAGTCTCCGGCAGACCGGGCCCGGTTTATTGGTGTGGATGAAAAGGAAAACTGTTCTTGAAGTTCTTACCATACCAATGTGTACCGTCGTTTTTCCACGCTTCCCCGCACGCATCCGCAAAAATCGCATCGGCTTTTCTTCTCCGTTGCTACACTGTGAAAAGTTCGTCTTGAGCAGGGAACAGTCGGCGGTCGGCGATACGACTTGTTTGATTGGAGCTGACTTTGGATGGTTTTTGTTTGTGTATGCTAATGTTTGTCCGTTCCCACGGAATAATTCACGGAACCCGATCATCCTTCCTCGGCGAGACTACGGAACCGATCTCATTATTCGGGAGCAACATGCCTCTCGTGAGTTGAAGGAAGCTTTGGAAGAGGTTGATCACGACGTTCTGATGACCGAGCTTGGCGGCTGCTGGGAGCGTTTGGTACGTTCCGTGAAGAAGGCACTGAATCAGTTCGTGTTCACCAAGCGCCCTACGGATGAAGTAATGCTGTCAACGTTCACGGAGATCGAACTCATCCTTAATTCGAGACCACTTACCTACGTGCCCCTGAACGACGAACTGGCTGACCCTATAACATCTAATCACTCTCCTCCTTGGGAGCTCTGATGGAAGCAAACCACCGGCAGTTTTCTGTGATAGCCTTGCTACAATCCGGTCGTCGTGGCGAATGGCGCAGCATTCAGCAGATTTATTCTGGAAGAAATGGTTAGCAGAATACTTACCCACACTTACCCGACGAACCAAGTGGTTCGAACCAGTCAAGTTAGGCAAGCCACGGTACAAACGAGCAGTGGAACTTACGTTAGAACCGCGCACAAATTAGCAGTCTTAGATGTATCAGCTTAGTAGAAAACCGCATAGCAAGAGTCGAATACAGAATATAGAGAAAGTGAAAAACTGCAAACAAACAAACAACAAACAAACACACACCCACGAAGCAACTGACAGAAGATGGGAAGTGAAGCCACGGTTTGTACAATCGCGAAAGAGAGGTGTGTCATCACGAAGATCGGGTTTATAAAGTCGCTAAAGAGAGGTTGCGTCATCACGAAGAGCGAATTTTGCATTGAGGTGTTTATTATCGCCTAACAAACATATTTAACCGTGGCGCACTTGGGGGGACAATGTTGGAAACTTGATAGGGCTCCCAACGGTCTGTCAGTTGGGTCGGTCAAAAATTCAACCGCGTTTCAACACCGGTGTCTTCAGGAGAGCGTTCCAGCACTATATTGATTCCCGGACCACTTCCCGGACGAGTGGCGGGATCGGGAGCTGCAACAAACGGACAGTAGTTAAGAACGTGTGGCAGTATTTGGCTAAATTTGCGAAAGTGAACGGTATGTGAGCTCTTACCCGATGCCCAAATCCTTGTTTCGTACATCGTCAAACGACGGCTAGATGTTCCGTTCCTGTGCGTTCCTGCGACGGAGCAAAAAAAAACATCACCGTGAGTATAATCAAGCACATCCGTTGGTGTCCGGAACACGTTGGTTGATGTTATTACCGTCATCGTTAGCGGAATGCGAAACTACTCACCCAACGTATGCACTGGACGTACCGCGCATTCACCATCCAGAAGTATCGTCTAGCAGAAGAGCGTGTGAAACAACAAGTACAGCACACTGCCTCCCCGCCAGACCGGCAGACATCCACGCGCACGAAACACTCTCCACACTCTCGCGATGGCCACTTGCACGCATCTCAGGCAGTCCTGGATGCTGGAGAGACTCAGCACACGCGCGTTGGTAAGCCTGGCAGGATGTGCACAGCAAACACAAATCACTCGCGCGAGCTTTCTTTCGTGTATTCGGTAACTGGATCGAGCGGAGGTAACAGGCTGCCCCCGAATTCTGTCCGTGGGGCAGGCCGCCCGCCTGTGGTGTTTTCAACGCCGAAAGACGTCGAATTAACGTCGAGCATACACTTTCAAACACTGTGTGTAACGGGCGAATGCGAGGCCGGCACACGGAACACGAAACAATAAATTGAAAACATGAGAAACACGGCAAATCTCTGTTTGCCTACTAGACGACATTAGATAATGACAGTGTGAATTGAAAACACATCTCAGCACACATTGGAAACCATCCATAGGAATAATTAATAAGTAAAAGTCAGGCATGCGTTGAAACCATTATTTAGCAAGCTGAAGTGTGCAACAGACGTTTTTTCCACTGTGTCTCATCTCAGCACCATATTTCATCGAAAATGGCCAGCCGTAAGATCGGAAACCGTCGTAATGATACGTCGTTGCACCTGGAACAACTGACGTGTGAACTGAAGAACAAACTGAACGAACTGCCGCGAGTGAGCAACGTGACATCAGATGACAACGGACCATGCACAGCGGCAGATTTAAGGGTTTGGGAGTACAAGAATTTCGTTTTTATGCCGGACGACATGAAGCGTTTTTACCTGTCGACCGATGGGATGCACACGAGCTGGACTTACAATTATTCGAAGCGCGCAAAATTACGTGTAGGCCACCTCTACATACCTAAATTGACACACATCCAGAACCTCGAACTGAAAGGACCGGGAACTGTGTTCGAGCTCGACCGCATAGGTGACAGGGGTTTCGTTTTACTGGTGTACAAGACAAATGTTACAACCCGTCCGGAAATTTATTTGTTGGAAGTGGGATCGTGGAAGTGGACACTGTTGGCGGACTCCTTTACGACCTACTTACGCATGAGCATCGAGCATCTCGGGCTACCATGTTGGCAGTTAGCCTTTGCCAGCTGTCGCCTGCCAGGGTGGGCTGAACAGCTGTTTTTGGTGCTGGCTCCACATTTGCTGTTGGACTATGACGAAATGCTAGGAGCGAAGAGCGCGCCGGTATACCAACGAGCGCAGCACCCGCTCAATGTGCTAGATCCGGCTAGATTTTGGACCACGGTACGACGCATGCGCTCGGCACATAAATAGCCAACGACCAACGAGAACGAGAACGAGGTGGCCATTACGGAGGATTACTTTACTTTACCATTACGATAGACCATTACGCATTTAAAATAATCAATAAATAGCCACTGCACGGCCACTGTTTCAATTACATAGAAATGTAGTTTTATTTCTATCTAAAGCTAGCTTTGGTTTCCTCCCATTCGCATTCCCATTCCGCTTTCCAGGGACCAGCTTTGCCCGTGAACAACACAACACACATGGTTTGGTCTGATAATTGTACACAGTTTTGCGATTGTATCGAAGGATCGAATAAAATTGCTTCACAAACTTCACCAACCACCCCCAACCCAGAAGCGGGTTCCTTGACTGGGTTTTACTCGTAGTAGTATATGGGCACCTGGGCAATACGCAGTGCCGGACAGACAGCACTGCGCAACGAACACAACTTACACATCACCCACACACACACATACACACACATCATTTGTTTATTTACACCCACACAATTCATTACCTTGCACCGTTCGATATTCAGACATTGTGCGAGAAGCGACCGCGTTGCCGGGCCAGTATGAATGCGGTGCGTTTATAGTGCAGTGCTGGGTACGCGCGTGTTTGGCGCACTACTGTGAGGCGAAACTAACAACGACGCCGGTGATTCGCGATGCTGGGAAATGGTGCGCCAGTGGGAATGATGGCTTGTACAGCGCGCACAGCTGCCAGTACTGCTCGCCGCCTGAGAAGGGCCCGATCAACGCGGCCAGCTTTGTATGGGCGTGCGTCTATGCGGCAGTGCTGAAAATTCGTGATTTTTTCGCAACTACCCCCACGGGGGACTAAAACCGACGGCGGCGGTGGCAAAAGGAGTGGCAATGGGCGTGGTCTGGTTGTTTGTACAACGCGTACGTCGGTGCCATCACTGGTGCCGGTACAATAATATTACAATGTGCATGTTCATAGGCGACGACATAGTTTACCGTCGTCGTTGGTCTAAATAAACGCGTCCTCGAGGCGAAAAGGCGCGCACGCATTAAACGTCGGGTAAAAGGTTGGCCACACATTATGCTTAAGCGACTGGAAAACAGAAACTCCACATAAAAAAAAAAACAAAACGAATGTTTCCAAAAGCTTTCCAAAATGTGCTCAGCTGGCTACATTCGGACCACAGACGATATAATCAGTTCGTGGCGTTTCGCGTAGGTGAGCTGCTTGAAAGCACTGATCCTAGTCAATGGCGCTGGATACCAACGAAGATGAACGTGGCTGACGATGGGACGAAATGGGCTAAGTCGCCGGGCCTATCGGCACAAGGGCGATGGTTTAGGGGACCGCCGTTTCTCTGGGAACCGGAAAATGCGTGGCCTGCTCGCGTCGACCCCGAGAAAGATACGTCGGAAGAATTTCGAAAGATCGTCCATCACCACCAAATTACAGAACCGCTCATCGTTCTCGACCGGTGAATGAATGAATTATTGGCATGAACTTGCTACTCTTGCTCATGAGGTTCAATATATCAAGTGAATAAGGTGGATGAACATGATAATGTAGTTTATGAAGATGGAAAAACTAGTTCTAGAAATTTTCCTCTGGCTATTTGAAAAAAATAGTCGAACTCTTACGAGTAACAATATTTACTGCAGGAAGAAAACAGTGTTCCACGACATTTACTGTCTTTTGTGATACTCACATGATCAGGACTTTTTGAAATATTAATTGTTGTCTACAAAGAAAGCTTCCCAGTTTTTTTTTTTCATCCACAAAACTTTACTCTCAATGGAACGTATTGTAACACCATCACCAGACAGTACAAAATGTATTTTTACCATATTTATTTAGTCCACAATCGCGCTGAAACTTTCACCAAATTTCACCTAACTGTCCCTTCCGAAACTAATAGCAGACCCTACCTTAGCAAATCCTTTCCCTTCCCTTCAACTTATCCCGAAGAATCTCATCAGGAAAAAAAAAAAGAACGACGACGCCTGCTAAAAGACGCCAGGGCCTTACGGTTACGGGGCGCTGTAATAAATTCGCGTACACGGTAGGCAACAGGAACACACACGGCAAGGCACGGGCCAGACGGGTCAGGCAGTCGTCGTTGCGGGAGAACCTTCTTAGTGGTGGGCTAAAAATAAGCGGATCGCAATCGCAAACTTCTCTCCGGTTGTCCTCACTCCCTCCAAATGCGTCCCTTTCCTGTTCACCCGTCCCCAGATTGGATGGTGAAAAATACGAGGAAGGAAAGAAATTCGGTTTCCGTTCGAGTTTTTCAAGAATCAATTTCACCTTCCGCTGCCGTCACAGTCTAATGGATCTCCTCCTTCCCCGCGGGGCGGTTTCCGTTGGGGCCTTTGCAAATGGGAGGCTGTTTCGTGATTCGGTTCCCTTCAACGTTCGCCTTCACCTGCTGTATTGGTCTGCATCCGCATAAATCCGGTTCCGTAATACACTCCATCTCCCGAGCAGAAGAATAGCTCGGGCAGGCAGCATAGTAATAATCAAAATCTCGCTTAAAATTCTTTCGCTCTTTCTTTTCTCCTCTCGCTATTGCTGCTGCTGGCTTTTTTCTCGCTCACCATGTCCACAAAACATAAGCCAGTGGCGATGAGTGATTTGGGGAGTACTCCCCCAAGGGAGGAGTACGGAAGGCAAAGGAGACCAGTGAAAGGTGCTGGTCGATAATCTCTTACCTTACTGCCTGTTCGCTTTCCCATTGCTTTGACTCTGGCCGTAGAGTTTCGATCCACTAGCCAGACACAGCGATATTATTTATTTGAATTATGTTTCGGAAAACGTCTCTCGGCGTTGGTGTGGAAAATCGATCGAAATTTATCGATCGAATCCATCGACATTTACATGTTAAAAAAAATCGAAACAAATAGGAAAAAATACCCCCGTAAGCTAAACGGAAACAAATCCTTCGCAGAAACGGCGTGTGGGACAGCTATGGATGGAAGCGATTTGAAGGAATGAATGCAATGCCCTCTGCGGACAGTAGTCCGGATTCGGAACCTTCGGCGAAAAGGGAAACTCGACTCCCGGGGGCCGCTAGGAAAACACGCGAACCAAGTACATGTGTGTGTGTGTGTGTGTGTGTGTGTGTGTGTGTGTGTGTGTATGTGCCGTGCCGTGCCGTTGTTTATTTATCCAAGCTTCTTCGCCAGTCTCCGGCAGACCGGGCCCGGTTTATTGGTGTGGATGAAAAGGAAAACTGTTCTTGAAGTTCTTACCATACCAATGTGTACCGTCGTTTTTCCACGCTTCCCCGCACGCATCCGCAAAAATCGCATCGGCTTTTCTTCTCCGTTGCTACACTGTGAAAAGTTCGTCTTGAGCAGGGAACAGTCGGCGGTCGGCGATACGACTTGTTTGATTGGAGCTGACTTTGGATGGTTTTTGTTTGTGTATGCTAATGTTTGTCCGTTCCCACGGAATAATTCACGGAACCCGATCATCCTTCCTCGGCGAGACTACGCAACCGATCTCATTATTCGGGAGCAACATGCCTCTCGAAAGTTGAAGGAAGCTTTGGAAGAGGTTGATCACGACGTTCTGATGACCGAGCTCTGCGGACCGCGGATGAAGTGGACATTTAACCCGCCTGGGGCGCCTCACTTTGGCGGCTGCTGGGAGCGTTTGGTACGTTCCGTGAAGAAGGCACTGAATCAGTTCGTGTTCACCAAGCGCCCTACGGATGAAGTAATGCTGTCAACGTTCACGGAGATCGAACTCATCCTTAATTCGAGACCACTTACCTACGTGCCCCTGAACGACGAACTGGCTGACCCTATAACATCTAATCACTCTCCTCCTTGGGAGCTCTGATGGAAGCAAACCACCGGCAGTTTTCTGTGATAGCCCTGCTACAATCCGGTCGTCGTGGCGAATGGCGCAGCATTCAGCAGATTTATTCTGTAAGAAATGATTAGCAGAATACTTACCCACACTTACCCGACAAACCAAGTGGTTCGAACCAGTCAAGTTAGGCAAGCCACGGTACAAACGAGCAGTGGAACTTACGTTAGACCCGCGCACAAATTAGCAGTCTTAGATGTATCAGCTTAGTAGAAAACCGCATGGCAAGAGTCGAATACAGAATATAGCGAAAGTGAAAAACAGCAAACAAACAAACAAACAAACAAACACACACCCACGAAGCAACTGACAGAAGATGGGAAGTGAAGCCACGGTTTGTACAATCGCGAAAGAGAGGTGTGTCATCACGAAGATCGGGTTTATAAAGTCGCCAAAGAGAGGTTGCGTCATCACAAAGAGCGAATTTAGCATTGAGGTGTTTATTATCGCCTAACAAACATATTTAACCGTGGCGCACTTGGGGGGACAATGTTGGAAAATTTATAGGGCTCCCAACGGTCTGTCAGTTGGGTCGGTCAAAAATTCAACCGCGTTTCAACACCGGTGTCTTCAGGAGAGCGTTCCAGCACTATATTGATTCCCGGACCACTTCCCGGACGAGTGGCGGGATCGGGAGCTGCAACAAACGGACAGTAGTTAAGAACGTGTGGCAGTATTTGGCTAAATTTGCGAAAGTGAACGGTATGTGAGCTCTTACCCGATGCCCAAATCCTTGTTTCGTACATCGTCAAACGACGGCTAGATGTTCCGTTCCTGTGCGTTCCTGCGACGGAGCAAAAAAAAACATCACCGTGAGTATAATCAAGCACATCCGTTGGTGTCCGGAACACGTTGGTTGATGTTATTACCGTCATCGTTAGCGGAATGCGAAACTACTCACCCAACGTATGCACTGGACGTACCGCGCATTCACCATCCAGAAGTATCGTCTAGCAGAAGAGCGTGTGAAACAACAAGTACAGCACACTGCCTCCCCGCCAGACCGGCAGACATCCACGCGCACGAAACACTCTCCACACTCTCGCGATGGCCACTTGCACGCATCTCAGGCAGTCCTGGATGCTGGAGAGACTCAGCACACGCGCGTTGGTAAGCCTGGCAGGATGTGCACAGCAAACACAAATCACTCGCGCGAGCTTTCTTTCGTGTATTCGGTAACTGGATCGAGCGGAGGTAACAGGCTGCCCCCGAATTCTGTCCGTGGGGCAGGCCGCCCGCCTGTGGTGTTTTCAACGCCGAAAGACGTCGAATTAACGTCGAGCATACACTTTCAAACACTGTGTGTAACGGGCGAATGCGAGGCCGGCACACGGAACACGAAACAATAAATTGAAAACATGAGAAACACGGCAAATCTCTGTTTGCCTACTAGACGACATTAGATAATGACAGTGTGAATTGAAAACACATCTCAGCACACATTGGAAACCATCCATAGGAATAATTAATAAGTAAAAGTCAGGCATGCGTTGAAACCATTATTTAGCAAGCTGAAGTGTGCAACAGACGTTTTTTCCACTGTGTCTCATCTCAGCACCATATTTCATCGAAAATGGCCAGCCGTAAGATCGGAAACCGTCGTAATGATACGTCGTTGCACCTGGAACAACTGACGTGTGAACTGAAGAACAAACTGAACGAACTGCCGCGAGTGAGCAACGTGACATCAGATGACAACGGACCATGCACAGCGGCAGATTTAAGGGTTTGGGAGTACAAGAATTTCGTTTTTATGCCGGACGACATGAAGCGTTTTTACCTGTCGACCGATGGGATGCACACGAGCTGGACTTACAATTATTCGAAGCGCGCAAAATTACGTGTAGGCCACCTCTACATACCTAAATTGACACACATCCAGAACCTCGAACTGAAAGGACCGGGAACTGTGTTCGAGCTCGACCGCATAGGTGACAGGGGTTTCGTTTTACTGGTGTACAAGACAAATGTTACAACCCGTCCGGAAATTTATTTGTTGGAAGTGGGATCGTGGAAGTGGACACTGTTGGCGGACTCCTTTACGACCTACTTACGCATGAGCATCGAGCATCTCGGGCTACCATGTTGGCAGTTAGCCTTTGCCAGCTGTCGCCTGCCAGGGTGGGCTGAACAGCTGTTTTTGGTGCTGGCTCCACATTTGCTGTTGGACTATGACGAAATGCTAGGAGCGAAGAGCGCGCCGGTATACCAACGAGCGCAGCACCCGCTCAATGTGCTAGATCCGGCTAGATTTTGGACCACGGTACGACGCATGCGCTCGGCACATAAATAGCCAACGACCAACGAGAACGAGAACGAGGTGGCCATTACGGAGGATTACTTTACTTTACCATTACGATAGACCATTACGCATTTAAAATAATCAATAAATAGCCACTGCACGGCCACTGTTTCAATTACATAGAAATGTAGTTTTATTTCTATCTAAAGCTAGCTTTGGTTTCCTCCCATTCGCATTCCCATTCCGCTTTCCAGGGACCAGCTTTGCCCGTGAACAACACAACACACATGGTTTGGTCTGATAATTGTACACAGTTTTGCGATTGTATCGAAGGATCGAATAAAATTGCTTCACAAACTTCACCAACCACCCCCAACCCAGAAGCGGGTTCCTTGACTGGGTTTTACTCGTAGTAGTATATGGGCACCTGGGCAATACGCAGTGCCGGACAGACAGCACTGCGCAACGAACACAACTTACACATCACCCACACACACACATACACACACATCATTTGTTTATTTACACCCACACAATTCATTACCTTGCACCGTTCGATATTCAGACATTGTGCGAGAAGCGACCGCGTTGCCGGGCCAGTATGAATGCGGTGCGTTTATAATGCAGTGCTGGGTACGCGCGTGTTTGGCGCACTACTGTGAGGCGAAACTAACAACGACGCCGGTGATTCGCGATGCTGGGAAATGGTGCGCCAGTGGGAATGATGGCTTGTACAGCGCGCACAGCTGCCAGTACTGCTCGCCGCCTGAGAAGGGCCCGATCAACGCGGCCAGCTTTGTATGGGCGTGCGTCTATGCGGCAGTGCTGAAAATTCGTGATTTTTTCGCAACTACCCCCACGGGGGACTAAAACCGACGGCGGCGGTGGCAAAAGGAGTGGCAATGGGCGTGGTCTGGTTGTTTGTACAACGCGTACGTCTGTGCCATCACTGGTGCCGGTACAATAATATTACAATGTGCATGTTCATAGGCGACGACATAGTTTACCGTCGTCGTTGGTCTAAATAAACGCGTCCTCGAGGCGAAAAGGCGCGCACGCATTAAACGTCGGGTAAAAGGTTGGCCACACATTATGCTTAAGCGACTGGAAAACAGAAACTCCACATAAAAAAAAAAACAAAACGAATGTTTCCAAAAGCTTTCCAAAATGTGCTCAGCTGGCTACATTCGGACCACAGACGATATAATCAGTTCGTGGCGTTTCGCGTAGGTGAGCTGCTTGAAAGCACTGATCCTAGTCAATGGCGCTGGATACCAACGAAGATGAACGTGGCTGACGATGGGACGAAATGGGCTAAGTCGCCGGGCCTATCGGCACAAGGGCGATGGTTTAGGGGACCGCCGTTTCTCTGGGAACCGGAAAATGCGTGGCCTGCTCGCGTCGACCCCGAGAAAGATACGTCGGAAGAATTTCGAAAGATCGTCCATCACCACCAAATTACAGAACCGCTCATCGTTCTCGACCGGTGAATGAATGAATTATTGGCATGAACTTGCTACTCTTGCTCATGAGGTTCAATATATCAAGTGAATAAGGTGGATGAACATGATAATGTAGTTTATGAAGATGGAAAAACTAGTTCTAGAAATTTTCCTCTGGCTATTTGAAAAAAATAGTCGAACTCTTACGAGTAACAATATTTACTGCAGGAAGAAAACAGTGTTCCACGACATTTACTGTCTTTTGTGATACTCACATGATCAGGACTTTTTGAAATATTAATTGTTGTCTACAAAGAAAGCTTCCCAGTTTTTTTTTTCATCCACAAAACTTTACTCTCAATGGAACGTATTGTAACACCATCACCAGACAGTACAAAATGTATTTTTACCATATTTATTTAGTCCACAATCGCGCTGAAACTTTCACCAAATTTCACCTAACTGTCCCTTCCGAAACTAATAGCAGACCCTACCTTAGCAAATCCTTTCCCTTCCCTTCAACTTATCCCGAAGAATCTCATCAGGAAAAAAAAAAAGAACGACGACGCCTGCTAAAAGACGCCAGGGCCTTACGGTTACGGGGCGCTGTAATAAATTCGCGTACACGGTAGGCAACAGGAACACACACGGCAAGGCACGGGCCAGACGGGTCAGGCAGTCGTCGTTGCGGGAGAACCTTCTTAGTGGTGGGCTAAAAATAAGCGGATCGCAATCGCAAACTTCTCTCCGGTTGTCCTCACTCCCTCCAAATGCGTCCCTTTCCTGTTCACCCGTCCCCAGATTGGATGGTGAAAAATACGAGGAAGGAAAGAAATTCGGTTTCCGTTCGAGTTTTTCAAGAATCAATTTCACCTTCCGCTGCCGTCACAGTCTAATGGATCTCCTCCTTCCCCGCGGGGCGGTTTCCGTTGGGGCCTTTGCAAATGGGAGGCTGTTTCGTGATTCGGTTCCCTTCAACGTTCGCCTTCACCTGCTGTATTGGTCTGCATCCGCATAAATCCGGTTCCGTAATACACTCCATCTCCCGAGCAGAAGAATAGCTCGGGCAGGCAGCATAGTAATAATCAAAATCTCGCTTAAAATTCTTTCGCTCTTTCTTTTCTCCTCTCGCTATTGCTGCTGCTGGCTTTTTTCTCGCTCACCATGTCCACAAAACATAAGCCAGTGGCGATGAGTGATTTGGGGAGTACTCCCCCAAGGGAGGAGTACGGAAGGCAAAGGAGACCAGTGAAAGGTGCTGGTCGATAATCTCTTACCTTACTGCCTGTTCGCTTTCCCATTGCTTTGACTCTGGCCGTAGAGTTTCGATCCACTAGCCAGACACAGCGATATTATTTATTTGAATTATGTTTCGGAAAACGTCTCTCGGCGTTGGTGTGGAAAATCGATCGAAATTTATCGATCGAATCCATCGACATTTACATGTTAAAAAAAATCGAAACAAATAGGAAAAAATACCCCCGTAAGCTAAACGGAAACAAATCCTTCGCAGAAACGGCGTGTGGGACAGCTATGGATGGAAGCGATTTGAAGGAATGAATGCAATGCCCTCTGCGGACAGTAGTCCGGATTCGGAACCTTCGGCGAAAAGGGAAACTCGACTCCCGGGGGCCGCTAGGAAAACACGCGAACCAAGTACATGTGTGTGTGTGTGTGTGTGTGTGTGTGTGTGTGTGTGTGTGTGTGTGTGTGTGTGTGTGTATGTGCCGTGCCGTGCCGTTGTTTATTTATCCAAGCTTCTTCGCCAGTCTCCGGCAGACCGGGCCCGGTTTATTGGTGTGGATGAAAAGGAAAACTGTTCTTGAAGTTCTTACCATACCAATGTGTACCGTCGTTTTTCCACGCTTCCCCGCACGCATCCGCAAAAATCGCATCGGCTTTTCTTCTCCGTTGCTACACTGTGAAAAGTTCGTCTTGAGCAGGGAACAGTCGGCGGTCGGCGATACGACTTGTTTGATTGGAGCTGACTTTGGATGGTTTTTGTTTGTGTATGCTAATGTTTGTCCGTTCCCACGGAATAATTCACGGAACCCGATCATCCTTCCTCGGCGAGACTACGCAACCGATCTCATTATTCGGGAGCAACATGCCTCTCGAAAGTTGAAGGAAGCTTTGGAAGAGGTTGATCACGACGTTCTGATGACCGAGCTCTGCGGACCGCGGATGAAGTGGACATTTAACCCGCCTGGGGCGCCTCACTTTGGCGGCTGCTGGGAGCGTTTGGTACGTTCCGTGAAGAAGGCACTGAATCAGTTCGTGTTCACCAAGCGCCCTACGGATGAAGTAATGCTGTCAACGTTCACGGAGATCGAACTCATCCTTAATTCGAGACCACTTACCTACGTGCCCCTGAACGACGAACTGGCTGACCCTATAACATCTAATCACTCTCCTCCTTGGGAGCTCTGATGGAAGCAAACCACCGGCAGTTTTCTGTGATAGCCCTGCTACAATCCGGTCGTCGTGGCGAATGGCGCAGCATTCAGCAGATTTATTCTGGAAGAAATGGTTAGCAGAATACTTACCCACACTTACCCGACGAACCAAGTGGTTCGAACCAGTCAAGTTAGGCAAGCCACGGTACAAACGAGCAGTGGAACTTACGTTAGAACCGCGCACAAATTAGCAGTCTTAGATGTATCAGCTTAGTAGAAAACCGCATGGCAAGAGTCGAATACAGAATATAGAGAAAGTGAAAAACTGCAAACAAACAAACAAACAAACACACACCCACGAAGCAACTGACAGAAGATGGGAAGTGAAGCCACGGTTTGTACAATCGCGAAAGAGAGGTGTGTCATCACGAAGATCGGGTTTATAAAGTCGCTAAAGAGAGGTTGCGTCATCACGAAGAGCGAATTTTGCATTGAGGTGTTTATTATCGCCTAACAAACATATTTAACCGTGGCGCACTTGGGGGGACAATGTTGGAAACTTGATAGGGCTCCCAACGGTCTGTCAGTTGGGTCGGTCAAAAATTCAACCGCGTTTCAACACCGGTGTCTTCAGGAGAGCGTTCCAGCACTATATTGATTCCCGGACCACTTCCCGGACGAGTGGCGGGATCGGGAGCTGCAACAAACGGACAGTAGTTAAGAACGTGTGGCAGTATTTGGCTGAATTTGCGAAAGTGAACGGTATGTGCGCTCTTACCCGATGCCCAAATCCTTGTTTCGTACATCGTCAAACGACGGCTAGATGTTCCGTTCCTGTGCGTTCCTGCGACGGAGCAAAAAAAAACATCACCGTGAGTATAATCAAGCACATCCGTTGGTGTCCGGAACACTTTGGTTGATGTTATTACCGTCATCGTTAGCGGAATGCGAAACTACTCACCCAACGTATGCACTGGACGTACCGCGCATTCAGCATCCAGAAGTATCGTCTAGCAGAAGAGCGTGTGAAATAACAAGTAAAGGCACACTGCCTCCCCGCCAGACCGGCAGACATCCACGCGCACGAAACACTCTCCACACTCTCGCGATGGCCACTTGCACGCATCTCAGGCAGTCCTGGATGCTGGAGAGACTCAGCACACGCGCGTTGGTAAGCCTGGCAGGATGTGCACAGCAAACACAAATCACTCGCGCGAGCTTTCTTTCGTGTATTCGGTAACTGGATCGAGCGGAGGTAACAGGCTGCCCCCGAATTCTGTCCGGGGGGCAGGCCGCCCGCCTGTGGTGTTTTCAACGCCGAAAGACGTCGAATTAACGTCGAGCATACACTTTCAAACACTGTGTGTAACGGGCGAATGCGAGGCCGGCACACGGAACACGAAACACTAAATTGAAAACATGAGAAACACGGCAAATCTCTGTTTGCCTACTAGACGACATTAGATAATGACAGTGTGAATTGAAAACACATCTCAGCACACATTGGAAACCATCCATAGGAATAATTAATAAGTAAAAGTCAGGCATGCGTTGAAACCATTATTTAGCAAGCTGAAGTGTGCAACAGACGCTTTTTCCACTGTGTCTCATCTCAGCACCATATTTCATCGAAAATGGCCAGCCGTAAGATCGAAAACCGTCGTAATGATACGTCGTTGCACCTGGAGCAACTGACGTGTGAACTGAAGAATAAACTGAACGAGCTGCCACGAGTGAGCAACGTGACATCAGATGACAACGGACCATGCACAGTGGCAGATTTAAGGGCTTGGGAGTACAATAATTTCGTTTTTATGCCGAACGACATGAAGCGTTTTTACCTGTCGACCGATGGGATGCACACGAGCTGGACTTACAATTATTCGAAGCGCGCAAAATTACGTGTAGGCCACCTCTACATACCTAAATTGACGCAAATCCAGAACCTCGAACTGAAAGGACCGGGAACTGTGTTCGAGCTCGACCGCATAGGTGACAGGGGTTTCGTTTTACTCGTGTACAAGACAAACGTTACAACCCGTCCGGAAATTTATTTGTTGGAAGTGGGATCGTGGAAGTGGACACTGTTGGCGGACTCCTTTACGACCTACTTACGCATGAGCATCGAGCATCTCGGGCTACCATGTTGGCAGTTAGCCTTTGCCAGCTGTCGCCTGCCAGGGTGGGCTGAACAGCTGTTTTTGGTGCTGGCTCCACATTTGCTGTTGGACTACGACGAAATGCTAGAAGCGAAGAGCGCGCCGGTATACCAACGAGCGCAGCACCCGCTCAATGTGCTAGATCCGGCTAGATTTTGGACCACGGTACGACGCATGCGCTCGGCACATAAATAGCCAACGACCAACGAGAACGAGAACGAGGTGGCCATTACGGAGGATTACTTTACTTTACCATTACGATAGACCATTACGCATTTAAAATAATCAATAAATAGCCACTGCACGGCCACTGTTTCAATTACATAGAAATGTAGTTTTATTTATATCTAAAGCTAGCTTTGGTTTCCTCCCATTCGCATTCCCATTCCGCATTCCAGGGACCAGCTTTGCCCGTGAACAACACAACACACATGGTTTGGTCTGATAATTGTACACAGTTTTGCGATTGTATCGAAGGATCGAATAAAATTGCTTCACAAACTTCACCAACCACCCCCAACCCAGAAGCGGGTTCCTTGACTGGGTTTTACCCGTAGTAGTATATGGGCACCTGGGCAATACGCAGTGCCGGACAGACAGCACTGCGCAACGAACACAACTTACACATCACCCACACACACACATACACACACATCATTTGTTTATTTACACCCACACAAATCATTACCTTGCACCGTTCGATATTCAGACATTGTGCGAGAAGCGACCGCGTTGCCGGGCCAGTATGAATGCGGTGCGTTTATAATGCAGTGCTGGGTACGCGCGTGTTTGGCGCACTACTGTGAGACGAAACTAACAACGACGCCGGTGATTCGCGATGCTGGGAAAAGGTGCGCCAGTGGGAATGATGGCTTGTACAGCGCGCACAGCTGCCAGTACTGCTCGCCGCCTGAGAAGGGCCCGATCAACGCGGCCAGCTTTGTATGGGCGTGCGTCTATGCGGCAGTGTTGAAAATTGGTGATTTTTTCGCAACTACCCCCACGGGGGACTAAAAACGACGGCGGCGGTGGCAAAAGGAGTGGCAATGGGCGTGGTCTGGTTGTTTGTACAACGCGTACGTCGGTGCCATCACTGGTGCCGGTACAATAATATTACAATGTGCATGTTCATAGGCGACGACATAGTTTAAAAAAAAAAAAAACGATGACACTTATCGTCTGAAACCGTCGTCGTTGGTCTAAATAAACGCGTCCTCGAGGCGAAAAGGCGCGCACGCATTAAACGTCGGGTAAAAGGTCGGCCACACATTATGCTTAAGCGACTGGAAAACAGAAACTCCACATAAAAAAAAATAACAAAACGAAAGTTTCCAAAAGCTTTCCAAAATGTGCTCAGCTGGCTACATTCGGACCACAGACGATATAATCAGTTCGTGGCGTTTCGCGTAGGTGAGCTGCTTGAAAGCACTGATCCTAGTCAATGGCGCTGGATACCAACGAAGATGAACGTGGCTGACGATGGGACGAAATGGGCTAAGACGCCGGACCTATCGGCACAAGGGCGATGGTTTAGGGGACCGCCGTTTCTCTGTGAACCGGAAAATGCGTGGCCTGCACGCGTCGACCCCGAGAAAGATACGTCGGAAGAACTTCGAAAGATCGTCCATCACCACCAAATTACAGAACCGCTCATCGTTCTCGACCGGTGAATGAATGAATTATTGGCATGAACTTGCTACTCTTGCTCATGAGGTTCAATATATCAAGTGAATAAGGTGGATGAACATGATAATGTAGTTTATGAAGATGGAAAAACTAGTTCTAGAAATTTTCCTCTGGCTATTTGAAAAAAATAGTCGAACTCTTACGAGTAACAATATTTACTGCAGGAAGAAAACAGTGTTCCACGACATTTACTGTCTTTTGTGATACTCACATGATCAGGACTTTTTGAAATATTAATTGTTGTCTACAAAGAAAGCTTCCCAGTTTTTTTTTTCATCCACAAAACTTTACTCTCAATGGAACGTATTGTAACACCATCACCAGACAGTACAAAATGTATTTTTACCATATTTATTTAGTCCACAATCGCGCTGAAACTTTCACCAAATTTCACCTAACTGTCCCTTCCGAAACTAATAGCAGACCCTACCTTAGCAAATCCTTTCCCTTCCCTTCAACTTATCCCGAAGAATCTCATCAGGAAAAAAAAAAGAACGACGACGCCTGCTAAAAGACGCCAGGGCCTTACGGTTACGGGGCGCTGTAATAAATTCGCGTACACGGTAGGCAACAGGAACACACACGGCAAGGCACGGGCCAGACGGGTCAGGCAGTCATCGTTGCGGGAGAACCTTCTTAGTGGTGGGCTAAAAATAAGCGGATCGCAATCGCAAACTTCTCTCCGGTTGTCCTCACTCCCTCCAAATGCGTCCCTTTCCTGTTCACCCGGCCCCAGATTGGATGGTGAAAAATACGAGGAAGGAAAGAAATTCGGTTTCCGTTCGAGTTTTTCAAGAATCAATTTCACCTTCCGCTGCCGTCACAGTCTAATGGATCTCCTCCTTCCCCGCGGGGCGGTTTCCGTTGGGGCCTTTGCAAATGGGAGGCTGTTTCGTGATTCGGTTCCCTTCAACGTTCGCCTTCACCTGCTTTATTGGTCTGCATCCGCATAAATCCGGTTCCGTGATACACTCCATCTCCCGAGCAGAAGAATAGCTCGGGCAGGCAGCATAGTAATAATCAAAATCTCGCTTAAAATTCTTTCGCTCTTTCTTTTCTCCTCTCGCTATTGCTGCTGCTGGCTTTTTTCTCGCTTACCATGTCCGCAAAACATAAGCCAGTGGCGATGAGTGATTTGGGGAGTACTCCCCCAAGGGAGGAGTACGGAAGGCAAAGGAGACCAGTGAAAGGTGCTGGTCGATAATCTCTTACCTTACTGCCTGTTCGCTTTCCCATTGCTTTGACTCTGGCCGTAGAGTTTCGATCCACTAGCCAGACACAGCGATATTATTTATTTGAATTATGTTTCGGAAAACGTTTCTCGGCGTTGGTGTGGAAAATCGATCGAAATTTATCGATCGAATCCATCGACATTTACATGTTAAAAAAAAATCGAAACAAATAGGAAAAAATACCCCCGTAAGCTAAACGGAAACAAATCCTTCGCAGAAACGGCGTGTGGGACAGCTATGGATGGAAGCGATTTGAAGGAATGAATGCAATGCCCTCTGCGGACAGTAGTCCGGATTCGGAACCTTCGGCGAAAAGGGAAACTCGACTCCCGGGGGCCGCTAGGAAAACACGCGAACCAAGTACATGTGTGTGTGTGTGTGTGTGTGTGTGTGTGTGTGTGTGTGTGTGTGTGTGTGTGTGTGTGTGTGTGTGTGTGTGTGTATGTGCCGTGCCGTGCCGTTGTTTATTTATCCAAGCTTCTTCGCCAGCCTCCGGCAGACCGGGCCCGGTTTATTGGTGTGGATGAAAAGGAAAACTGTTCTTGAAGTTCTTACCATACCAATGTGTACCGTCGTTTTTCCACGCTTCCCCGCACGCATCCGCAAAAATCGCATCGGCTTTTCTTCTCCGTTGCTACACTGTGAAAAGTTCGTCTTGAGCAGGGAACAGTCGGCGGTCGGCGATACGACTTGTTTGATTGGAGCTGACTTTGGATGGTTTTTGTTTGTGTATGCTAATGTTTGTCCGTTCCCACGGAATAATTCACGGAACCCGATCATCCTTCCTCGGCGAGACTACGGAACCGATCTCATTATTCGGGAGCAACATGCCTCTCGTGAGTTGAAGGAAGCTTTGGAAGAGGTTGATCACGACGTTCTGATGACCGAGCTTGGCGGCTGCTGGGAGCGTTTGGTACGTTCCGTGAAGAAGGCACTGAATCAGTTCGTGTTCACCAAGCGCCCTACGGATGAAGTAATGCTGTCAACGTTCACGGAGATCGAACTCATCCTTAATTCGAGACCACTTACCTACGTGCCCCTGAACGACGAACTGGCTGACCCTATAGCATCTAATCACTCTCCTCCTTGGGAGCTCTGATGGAAGCAAACCACCGGCAGTTTTCTGTGATAGCCCTGCTACAATCCGGTCGTCGTGGCGAATGGCGCAGCATTCAGCAGATTTATTCTGGAAGAAATGGTTAGCAGAATACTTACCCACACTTACCCGACGAACCAAGTGGTTCGAACCAGTCAAGTTAGGCAAGCCACGGTACAAACGAGCAGTGGAACTTACGTTAGACCCGCGCACAAATTAGCAGTCTTAGATGTATCAGCTTAGTAGAAAACCGCATGGCAAGAGTCGAATACAGAATATAGCGAAAGTGAAAAACAGCAAACAAACAAACAAACAAACAAACACACACCCACGAAGCAACTGACAGAAGATGGGAAGTGAAGCCACGGTTTGTACAATCGCGAAAGAGAGGTGTGTCATCACGAAGATCGGGTTTATAAAGTCGCTAAAGAGAGGTTGCGTCATCACGAAGAGCGAATTTTGCATTGAGGTGTTTATTATCGCCTAACAAACATATTTAACCGTGGCGCACTTGGGGGGACAATGTTGGAAACTTGATAGGGCTCCCAACGGTCTGTCAGTTGGGTCGGTCAAAAATTCAACCGCGTTTCAACACCGGTGTCTTCAGGAGAGCGTTCCAGCACTATATTGATTCCCGGACCACTTCCCGGACGAGTGGCGGGATCGGGAGCTGCAACAAACGGACAGTAGTTAAGAACGTGTGGCAGTATTTGGCTGAATTTGCGAAAGTGAACGGTATGTGCGCTCTTACCCGATGCCCAAATCCTTGTTTCGTACATCGTCAAACGACGGCTAGATGTTCCGTTCCTGTGCGTTCCTGCGACGGAGCAAAAAAAAACATCACCGTGAGTATAATCAAGCACATCCGTTGGTGTCCGGAACACTTTGGTTGATGTTATTACCGTCATCGTTAGCGGAATGCGAAACTACTCACCCAACGTATGCACTGGACGTACCGCGCATTCAGCATCCAGAAGTATCGTCTAGCAGAAGAGCGTGTGAAACAACAAGTACAGCACACTGCCTCCCCGCCAGACCGGCAGACATCCACGCGCACGAAACACTCCACACTCTCGCGATGGCCACTTGCACGCATCTCAGACAGTCCTGGATGCTGGAGAGACTCAGCACACGCGCGTTGGTAAGCCTGGCAGGATGTGCACAGCAAACACAAATCACTCGCGCGAGCTTTCTTTCGTGTATTCGGTAACTGGATCGAGCGGAGGTAACAGGATGCCCCCGAATTCTGTCCGGGGGGCAGGCCGCCCGCCTGTGGTGTTTTCAACGCCGAAAGACGTCGAATTAACGTCGAGCATACACTTTCAAACACTGTGTGTAACGGGCGAATTTGAGGCCGGCACACGGAACACGAAACACTAAATTGAACATGAGAAACACGGCAAATCTCTGTTTGCCTACTAGACGACATTAGATAATGACAGTGTGAATTGAAAACACATCTCAGCACACATTGGAAACCATCCATAGGAATAATTAATAAGTAAAAGTCAGGCATGCGTTGAAACCATTATTTAGCAAGCTGAAGTGTGCAACAGACGCTTTTTCCACTGTGTCTCATCTCAGCACCATATTTCATCGAAAATGGCCAGCCGTAAGATCGGAAACCGTCGTAATGATACGTCGTTGCACCTGGAGCAACTGACGTTTGGACTGAAGAAAAAACTGAACGAACTGCCGCGAGTGAGCAACGTGACATTGGATGACAACGGACCATGCACAGTGGCAGATTTAAGGGCTTGGGAATACAAGAACTTCGTTTTTATGCCGGACGATATGAAGCGTTTTTACCTGTCGACCGATGGGATGCACACGAGCTGGACTTACAATTATTCGAAGCGCGCAAAATTACGTGTAGGCCACCTCTACATACCTAAATTGACGCAAATCCAGAACCTCGAACTGAAAGGACCGGGAACTGTGTTCGAGCTCGACCGCATAGGTGACAGGGGTTTCGTTTTACTCGTGTACAAGACAAACGTTACAACCCGTCCGGAAATTTATTTGTTGGAAGTGGGATCATGGAAGTGGACACTGTTGGCGGACTCCTTTACGACCTACTTACGCATGAGCATCGAGCATCTCGGGCTACCATGTTGGCAGTTAGCCTTTGCCAGCTGTCGCCTGCCAGGGTGGGCTGAACAGCTGTTTTTGGTGCTGGCTCCACATTTGCTGTTGGACTATGACGAAATGCTAGGAGCGAAGAGCGCGCCGGTATACCAACGAGCGCAGCACCCGCTCAATGTGCTAGATCCGGCTAGATTTTGGACCACGGTACGACGCATGCGCTCGGCACATAAATAGCCAACGACCAACGAGAACGAGAACGAGGTGGCCATTACGGAGGATTACTTTACCATTACGATAGACCATTACGCATTTAAAATAAACAATAAATAGCCACTGCACGGCCACTGTTTCAATTACATAGAAATGTAGTTTTATTTCTATCTAAAGCTAGCTTTGGTTTCCTTCCATTCGCATTCCCATTCCGCTTTCCAGGGACCAGCTTTGCCCGTGAACAACACAACACACATGGTTTGGTCTGATAATTGTACACAGTTTTGCGATTGTATCGAAGGATCGAATAAAATTGCTTCACAAACTTCACCAACCTCCACCACCCAGAAGCGGGTTCCTTGACTGTGTTAACCCGTAGCAGTATATGGGCACCTGGGCAATACACAGTGCCGGACAGACAGCACTGCGCAACGAACACAACTTACACAGCACGCACACACACACATACACACACATCATTTGTTTATTTACACCCGTACAAATCATTACCTTGCACCGTTCGATATTCAGATATTGTGCGAGAAGCGACCGCGTTGCCGGGCCAGTATGAATGCGGTGCGTTTATAGTGTAGTGCTGGGTACGCGCGTGTTTGGCGCACTACTGTGAGGCGAAACTAACAACGACGCCGGTGATTCGCGATGCTGGGAAAAGGTGCGCCAGTGGGAATGATGGCTTGTACAGCGCGCACAGCTGCCAGTACTGCTCGCCGCCTGAGAAGGGCCCGATCAACGCGGCCAGCTTTGTATGGGCGTGCGTCTATGCGGCAGTGTCGAAAATTGGTGATTTTTTCGCAACTACCCCCACGGGGGACTAAAAACGACGGCGGCGGTGGCAAAAGGAGTGGCAATGGGCGTGGTCTGGTTGTTTGTACAACGCGTACGTCGGTGCCATCACTGGTGCCGGTACAATACAATTGGCATGAACTTGCTACTCTTGCTCATGAGGTTCAATATATCAAGTGAATAAGGTGGATGAACATGATAATGTAGTTTATGAAGATGGAAAAACTAGTTCTAGAAATTTTCCTCTGGCTATTTGAAAAAAATAGTCGAACTCTTACGAGTAACAATATTTACTGCAGGAAGAAAACAGTGTTCCACGACATTTACTGTCTTTTGTGATACTCACATGATCAGGACTTTTGGAAATATTAATTGTTGTCTACAAAGAAAGCTTCCCAGTTTTTTTTTTCATCCACAAAACTTTACTCTCAATGGAACGTATTGTAACACCATCACCAGACAGTACAAAATGTATTTTTACCATATTTATTTAGTCCACAATCGCGCTGAAACTTTCACCAAATTTCACCTAACTGTCCCTTCCGAAACTAATAGCAGACCCTACCTTAGCAAATCCTTTCCCTTCCCTTCAACTTATCCCGAAGAATCTCATCAGGAAAAAAAGAACGACGACGCCTGCTAAAAGACGCCAGGGCCTTACGGTTACGGGGCGCTGTAATAAATTCGCGTACACGGTAGGCAACAGGAACACACACGGCAAGGCACGGGCCAGACGGGTCAGGCAGTCGTCGTTGCGGGAGAACCTTCTTAGTGGTGGGCTAAAAATAAGCGGATCGCAATCGCAAACTTCTCTCCGGTTGTCCTCACTCCCTCCAAATGCGTCCCTTTCCTGTTCACCCGGCCCCAGATTGGATGGTGAAAAATACGAGGAAGGAAAGAAATTCGGTTTCCGTTCGAGTTTTTCAAGAATCAATTTCACCTTCCGCTGCCGTCACAGTCTAATGGATCTCCTCCTTCCCCGCGGGGCGGTTTCCGTTGGGGCCTTTGCAAATGGGAGGCTGTTTCGTGATTCGGTTCCCTTCAACGTTCGCCTTCACCTGCTTTATTGGTCTGCATCCGCATAAATCCGGTTCCGTGATACACTCCATCTCCCGAGCAGAAGAATAGCTCGGGCAGGCAGCATAGTAATAATCAAAATCTCGCTTAAAATTCTTTCGCTCTTTCTTTTCTCCTCTCGCTATTGCTGCTGCTGGCTTTTTTCTCGCTCTCCATGTCCACAAAACATAAGCCAGTGGCGATGAGTGATTTGGGGAGTACTCCCCCAAGGGAGGAGTACGGAAGGCAAAGGAGACCAGTGAAAGGTGCTGGTCGATAATCTCTTACCTTACTGCCTGTTCGCTTTCCCATTGCTTTGACTCTGGCCGTAGAGTTTCGATCCACTAGCCAGACACAGCGATATTATTTATTTGAATTATGTTTCGGAAAACGTCTCTCGGCGTTGGTGTGGAAAATCGATCGAAATTTATCGATCGAATCCATCGACATTTACATGTTAAAAAAAATCGAAACAAATAGGAAAAAATACCCCCGTAAGCTAAACGGAAACAAATCCTTCGCAGAAACGGCGTGTGGGACAGCTATGGATGGAAGCGATTTGAAGGAATGAATGCAATGCCCTCTGCGGACAGTAGTCCGGATTCGGAACCTTCGGCGAAAAGGGAAACTCGACTCCCGGGGGCCGCTAGGAAAACACGCGAACCAAGTACATGTGTGTGTGTGTGTGTGTGTGTGTGTGTGTGTGTGTGTGTGTGTGTGTGTGTGTGTGTGTGTGTGTGTGTATGTGCCGTGCCGTGCCGTTGTTTATTTATCCAAGCTTCTTCGCCAGTCTCCGGCAGACCGGGCCCGGTTTATTGGTGTGGATGAAAAGGAAAACTGTTCTTGAAGTTCTTACCATACCAATGTGTACCGTCGTTTTTCCACGCTTCCCCGCACGCATCCGCAAAAATCGCATCGGCTTTTCTTCTCCGTTGCTACACTGTGAAAAGTTCGTCTTGAGCAGGGAACAGTCGGCGGTCGGCGATACGACTTGTTTGATTGGAGCTGACTTTGGATGGTTTTTGTTTGTGTATGCTAATGTTTGTCCGTTCCCACGGAATAATTCACGGAACCCGATCATCCTTCCTCGGCGAGACTACGGAACCGATCTCATTATTCGGGAGCAACATGCCTCTCGTGAGTTGAAGGAAGCTTTGGAAGAGGTTGATCACGACGTTCTGATGACCGAGCTCTGCGGACCGCGGATGAAGTGGACATTTAACCCGCCTGGGGCGCCTCACTTTGGCGGCTGCTGGGAGCGTTTGGTACGTTCCGTGAAGAAGGCACTTAATCAGTTCGTGTTCACCAAGCGCCCTACGGATGAAGTAATGCTGTCAACGTTCACGGAGATCGAACTCATCCTTAACTCGAGACCACTTACCTACGTGCCCCTGAACGACGAACTGGCTGACCCTATAACATCTAATCACTCTCCTCCTTGGGAGCTCTGATGGAAGCAAACCACCGGCAGTTTTCTGTGATAGCCCTGCTACAATCCGGTCGTCGTGGCGAATGGCGCAGCATTCAGCAGATTTATTCTGGAAGAAATGGTTAGCAGAATACTTACCCACACTTACCCGACGAACCAAGTGGTTCGAACCAGTCAAGTTAGGCAAGCCACGGTACAAACGAGCAGTGGAACTTACGTTAGACCCGCGCACAAATTAGCAGTCTTAGATGTATCAGCTTAGTAGAAAACCGCATGGCAAGAGTCGAATACAGAATATAGCGAAAGTGAAAAACAGCAAACAAACAAACAAACAAACAAACACACACCCACGAAGCAACTGACAGAAGATGGGAAGTGAAGCCACGGTTTGTACAATCGCGAAAGAGAGGTGTGTCATCACGAAGATCGGGTTTATAAAGTCGCCAAAGAGAGGTTGCGTCATCACGAAGAGCGAATTTAGCATTGAGGTGTTTATTATCGCCTAACAAACATATTTAACCGTGGCGCACTTGGGGGGACAATGTTGGAAAATTTATAGGGCTCCCAACGGTCTGTCAGTTGGGTCGGTCAAAAATTCAACCGCGTTTCAACACCGGTGTCTTCAGGAGAGCGTTCCAGCACTATATTGATACCCGGACCACTTCCCGGACGAGTGGCGGGATCGGGAGCTGCAACAAACGGACAGTAGTTAAGAACGTGTGGCAGTATTTGGCTAAATTTGCGAAAGTGAACGGTATGTGCGCTCTTACCCGATGCCCAAATCCTTGTTTCGTACATCGTCAAACGACGGCTAGATGTTCCGTTCCTGTGCGTTCCTGCGACGGAGCAAAAAAAACATCACCGTGAGTATAATCAAGCACATCCGTTGGTGTCCGGAACACGTTGGTTGATGTTATTACCGTCATCGTTAGCGGAATGCGAAACTACTCACCCAACGTATGCACTGGACGTACCGCGCATTCAGCATCCAGAAGTATCGTCTAGCAGAAGAGCGTGTGAAACAACAAGTACAGCACACTGCCTCCCCGCCAGACCGGCAGACATCCACGCGCACGAAACACTCCACACTCTCGCGATGGCCACTTGCACGCATCTCAGACAGTCCTGGATGCTGGAGAGACTCAGCACACGCGCGTTGGTAAGCCTGGCAGGATGTGCACAGCAAACACAAATCACTCGCGCGAGCTTTCTTTCGTGTATTCGGTAACTGGATCGAGCGGAGGTAACAGGATGCCCCCGAATTCTGTCCGGGGGGCAGGCCGCCCGCCTGTGGTGTTTTCAACGCCGAAAGACGTCGAATTAACGTCGAGCATACACTTTCAAACACTGTGTGTAACGGGCGAATTTGAGGCCGGCACACGGAACACGAAACACTAAATTGAACATGAGAAACACGGCAAATCTCTGTTTGCCTACTAGACGACATTAGATAATGACAGTGTGAATTGAAAACACATCTCAGCACACATTGGAAACCATCCATAGGAATAATTAATAAGTAAAAGTCAGGCATGCGTTGAAACCATTATTTAGCAAGCTGAAGTGTGCAACAGACGCTTTTTCCACTGTGTCTCATCTCAGCACCATATTTCATCGAAAATGGCCAGCCGTAAGATCGGAAACCGTCGTAATGATACGTCGTTGCACCTGGAGCAACTGACGTTTGGACTGAAGAAAAAACTGAACGAACTGCCGCGAGTGAGCAACGTGACATTGGATGACAACGGACCATGCACAGTGGCAGATTTAAGGGCTTGGGAATACAAGAACTTCGTTTTTATGCCGGACGATATGAAGCGTTTTTACCTGTCGACCGATGGGATGCACACGAGCTGGACTTACAATTATTCGAAGCGCGCAAAATTACGTGTAGGCCACCTCTACATACCTAAATTGACGCAAATCCAGAACCTCGAACTGAAAGGACCGGGAACTGTGTTCGAGCTCGACCGCATAGGTGACAGGGGTTTCGTTTTACTCGTGTACAAGACAAACGTTACAACCCGTCCGGAAATTTATTTGTTGGAAGTGGGATCGTGGAAGTGGACACTGTTGGCGGACTCCTTTACGACCTACTTACGCATGAGCATCGAGCATCTCGGGCTACCATGTTGGCAGTTAGCCTTTGCCAGCTGTCGCCTGCCAGGGTGGGCTGAACAGCTGTTTTTGGTGCTGGCTCCACATTTGCTGTTGGACTATGACGAAATGCTAGGAGCGAAGAGCGCGCCGGTATACCAACGAGCGCAGCACCCGCTCAATGTGCTAGATCCGGCTAGATTTTGGACCACGGTACGACGCATGCGCTCGGCACATAAATAGCCAACGACCAACGAGAACGAGAACGAGGTGGCCATTACGGAGGATTACTTTACCATTACGATAGACCATTACGCATTTAAAATAAACAATAAATAGCCACTGCACGGCCACTGTTTCAATTACATAGAAATGTAGTTTTATTTCTATCTAAAGCTAGCTTTGGTTTCCTTCCATTCGCATTCCCATTCCGCTTTCCAGGGACCAGCTTTGCCCGTGAACAACACAACACACATGGTTTGGTCTGATAATTGTACACAGTTTTGCGATTGTATCGAAGGATCGAATAAAATTGCTTCACAAACTTCACCAACCTCCACCACCCAGAAGCGGGTTCCTTGACTGTGTTAACCCGTAGCAGTATATGGGCACCTGGGCAATACACAGTGCCGGACAGACAGCACTGCGCAACGAACACAACTTACACAGCACGCACACACACACATACACACACATCATTTGTTTATTTACACCCGTACAAATCATTACCTTGCACCGTTCGATATTCAGATATTGTGCGAGAAGCGACCGCGTTGCCGGGCCAGTATGAATGCGGTGCGTTTATAGTGTAGTGCTGGGTACGCGCGTGTTTGGCGCACTACTGTGAGGCGAAACTAACAACGACGCCGGTGATTCGCGATGCTGGGAAAAGGTGCGCCAGTGGGAATGATGGCTTGTACAGCGCGCACAGCTGCCAGTACTGCTCGCCGCCTGAGAAGGGCCCGATCAACGCGGCCAGCTTTGTATGGGCGTGCGTCTATGCGGCAGTGTCGAAAATTGGTGATTTTTTCGCAACTACCCCCACGGGGGACTAAAAACGACGGCGGCGGTGGCAAAAGGAGTGGCAATGGGCGTGGTCTGGTTGTTTGTACAACGCGTACGTCGGTGCCATCACTGGTGCCGGTACAATACAATTGGCATGAACTTGCTACTCTTGCTCATGAGGTTCAATATATCAAGTGAATAAGGTGGATGAACATGATAATGTAGTTTATGAAGATGGAAAAACTAGTTCTAGAAATTTTCCTCTGGCTATTTGAAAAAAATAGTCGAACTCTTACGAGTAACAATATTTACTGCAGGAAGAAAACAGTGTTCCACGACATTTACTGTCTTTTGTGATACTCACATGATCAGGACTTTTTGAAATATTAATTGTTGTCTACAAAGAAAGCTTCCCAGTTTTTTTTTTCATCCACAAAACTTTACTCTCAATGGAACGTATTGTAACACCATCACCAGACAGTACAAAATGTATTTTTACCATATTTATTTAGTCCACAATCGCGCTGAAACTTTCACCAAATTTCACCTAACTGTCCCTTCCGAAACTAATAGCAGACCCTACCTTAGCAAATCCTTTCCCTTCCCTTCAACTTATCCCGAAGAATCTCATCAGGAAAAAAAGAACGACGACGCCTGCTAAAAGACGCCAGGGCCTTACGGTTACGGGGCGCTGTAATAAATTCGCGTACACGGTAGGCAACAGGAACACACACGGCAAGGCACGGGCCAGACGGGTCAGGCAGTCGTCGTTGCGGGAGAACCTTCTTAGTGGTGGGCTAAAAATAAGCGGATCGCAATCGCAAACTTCTCTCCGGTTGTCCTCACTCCCTCCAAATGCGTCCCTTTCCTGTTCACCCGGCCCCAGATTGGATGGTGAAAAATACGAGGAAGGAAAGAAATTCGGTTTCCGTTCGAGTTTTTCAAGAATCAATTTCACCTTCCGCTGCCGTCACAGTCTAATGGATCTCCTCCTTCCCCGCGGGGCGGTTTCCGTTGGGGCCTTTGCAAATGGGAGGCTGTTTCGTGATTCGGTTCCCTTCAACGTTCGCCTTCACCTGCTTTATTGGTCTGCATCCGCATAAATCCGGTTCCGTGATACACTCCATCTCCCGAGCAGAAGAATAGCTCGGGCAGGCAGCATAGTAATAATCAAAATCTCGCTTAAAATTCTTTCGCTCTTTCTTTTCTCCTCTCGCTATTGCTGCTGCTGGCTTTTTTCTCGCTCTCCATGTCCACAAAACATAAGCCAGTGGCGATGAGTGATTTGGGGAGTACTCCCCCAAGGGAGGAGTACGGAAGGCAAAGGAGACCAGTGAAAGGTGCTGGTCGATAATCTCTTACCTTACTGCCTGTTCGCTTTCCCATTGCTTTGACTCTGGCCGTAGAGTTTCGATCCACTAGCCAGACACAGCGATATTATTTATTTGAATTATGTTTCGGAAAACGTCTCTCGGCGTTGGTGTGGAAAATCGATCGAAATTTATCGATCGAATCCATCGACATTTACATGTTAAAAAAATCGAAACAAATAGGAAAAAATACCCCCGTAAGCTAAACGGAAACAAATCCTTCGCAGAAACGGCGTGTGGGACAGCTATGGATGGAAGCGATTTGAAGGAATGAATGCAATGCCCTCTGCGGACAGTAGTCCGGATTCGGAACCTTCGGCGAAAAGGGAAACTCGACTCCCGGGGGCCGCTAGGAAAACACGCGAACCAAGTACATGTGTGTGTGTGTGTGTGTGTGTGTGTGTGTGTGTGTGTGTGTGTGTGTGTGTGTGTGTGTGTGTGTGTGTGTGTGTGTGTGTATGTGCCGTGCCGTGCCGTTGTTTATTTATCCAAGCTTCTTCGCCAGTCTCCGGCAGACCGGGCCCGGTTTATTGGTGTGGATGAAAAGGAAAACTGTTCTTGAAGTTCTTACCATACCAATGTGTACCGTCGTTTTTCCACGCTTCCCCGCACGCATCCGCAAAAATCGCATCGGCTTTTCTTCTCCGTTGCTACACTGTGAAAAGTTCGTCTTGAGCAGGGAACAGTCGGCGGTCGGCGATACGACTTGTTTGATTGGAGCTGACTTTGGATGGTTTTTGTTTGTGTATGCTAATGTTTGTCCGTTCCCACGGAATAATTCACGGAACCCGATCATCCTTCCTCGGCGAGACTACGGAACCGATCTCATTATTCGGGAGCAACATGCCTCTCGTGAGTTGAAGGAAGCTTTGGAAGAGGTTGATCACGACGTTCTGATGACCGAGCTCTGCGGACCGCGGATGAAGTGGACATTTAACCCGCCTGGGGCGCCTCACTTTGGCGGCTGCTGGGAGCGTTTGGTACGTTCCGTGAAGAAGGCACTTAATCAGTTCGTGTTCACCAAGCGCCCTACGGATGAAGTAATGCTGTCAACGTTCACGGAGATCGAACTCATCCTTAACTCGAGACCACTTACCTACGTGCCCCTGAACGACGAACTGGCTGACCCTATAACATCTAATCACTCTCCTCCTTGGGAGCTCTGATGGAAGCAAACCACCGGCAGTTTTCTGTGATAGCCCTGCTACAATCCGGTCGTCGTGGCGAATGGCGCAGCATTCAGCAGATTTATTCTGGAAGAAATGGTTAGCAGAATACTTACCCACACTTACCCGACGAACCAAGTGGTTCGAACCAGTCAAGTTAGGCAAGCCACGGTACAAACGAGCAGTGGAACTTACGTTAGACCCGCGCACAAATTAGCAGTCTTAGATGTATCAGCTTAGTAGAAAACCGCATGGCAAGAGTCGAATACAGAATATAGCGAAAGTGAAAAACAGCAAACAAACAAACAAACAAACAAACACACACCCACGAAGCAACTGACAGAAGATGGGAAGTGAAGCCACGGTTTGTACAATCGCGAAAGAGAGGTGTGTCATCACGAAGATCGGGTTTATAAAGTCGCCAAAGAGAGGTTGCGTCATCACGAAGAGCGAATTTAGCATTGAGGTGTTTATTATCGCCTAACAAACATATTTAACCGTGGCGCACTTGGGGGGACAATGTTGGAAAATTTATAGGGCTCCCAACGGTCTGTCAGTTGGGTCGGTCAAAAATTCAACCGCGTTTCAACACCGGTGTCTTCAGGAGAGCGTTCCAGCACTATATTGATACCCGGACCACTTCCCGGACGAGTGGCGGGATCGGGAGCTGCAACAAACGGACAGTAGTTAAGAACGTGTGGCAGTATTTGGCTAAATTTGCGAAAGTGAACGGTATGTGCGCTCTTACCCGATGCCCAAATCCTTGTTTCGTACATCGTCAAACGACGGCTAGATGTTCCGTTCCTGTGCGTTCCTGCGACGGAGCAAAAAAAACATCACCGTGAGTATAATCAAGCACATCCGTTGGTGTCCGGAACACGTTGGTTGATGTTATTACCGTCATCGTTAGCGGAATGCGAAACTACTCACCCAACGTATGCACTGGACGTACCGCGCATTCAGCATCCAGAAGTATCGTCTAGCAGAAGAGCGTGTGAAACAACAAGTACAGCACACTGCCTCCCCGCCAGACCGGCAGACATCCACGCGCACGAAACACTCTCCACACTCTCGCGATGGCCACTTGCACGCATCTCAGACAGTCCTGGATGCTGGAGAGACTCAGCACACGCGCGTTGGTAAGCCTGGCAGGATGTGCACAGCAAACACAAATCACTCGCGCGAGCTTTCTTTCGTGTATTCGGTAACTGGATCGAGCGGAGGTAACAGGCTGCCCCCGAATTCTGTCCGGGGGGCAGGCCGCCCGCCTGTGGTGTTTTCAACGCCGAAAGACGTCGAATTAACGTCGAGCATACACTTTCAAACACTGTGTGTAACGGGCGAATGCGAGGCCGGCACACGGAACACGAAACACTAAATTGAAACATGAGAAACACGGCAAATCTCTGTTTGCCTACTAGACGACATTAGATAATGACAGTGTGAATTGAAAACACATCTCAGCACACATTGGAAACCATCCATAGGAATAATTAATAAGTAAAAGTCAGGCATGCGTTGAAACCATTATTTAGCAAGCTGAAGTGTGCAACAGACGCTTTTTCCACTGTGTCTCATCTCAGCACCATATTTCATCGAAAATGGCCAGCCGTAAGATCGGAAACCGTCGTAATGATACGTCGTTGCACCTGGAGCAACTGACGTTTGGACTGAAGAAAAAACTGAACGAACTGCCGCGAGTGAGCAACGTGACATTGGATGACAACGGACCATGCACAGTGGCAGATTTAAGGGCTTGGGAATACAAGAACTTCGTTTTTATGCCGGACGATATGAAGCGTTTTTACCTGTCGACCGATGGGATGCACACGAGCTGGACTTACAATTATTCGAAGCGCGCAAAATTACGTGTAGGCCACCTCTACATACCTAAATTGACGCAAATCCAGAACCTCGAACTGAAAGGACCGGGAACTGTGTTCGAGCTCGACCGCATAGGTGACAGGGGTTTCGTTTTACTCGTGTACAAGACAAACGTTACAACCCGTCCGGAAATTTATTTGTTGGAAGTGGGATCGTGGAAGTGGACACTGTTGGCGGACTCCTTTACGACCTACTTACGCATGAGCATCGAGCATCTCGGGCTACCATGTTGGCAGTTAGCCTTTGCCAGCTGTCGCCTGCCAGGGTGGGCTGAACAGCTGTTTTTGGTGCTGGCTCCACATTTGCTGTTGGACTATGACGAAATGCTAGGAGCGAAGAGCGCGCCGGTATACCAACGAGCGCAGCACCCGCTCAATGTGCTAGATCCGGCTAGATTTTGGACCACGGTACGACGCATGCGCTCGGCACATAAATAGCCAACGACCAACGAGAACGAGAACGAGGTGGCCATTACGGAGGATTACTTTACCATTACGATAGACCATTACGCATTTAAAATAAACAATAAATAGCCACTGCACGGCCACTGTTTCAATTACATAGAAATGTAGTTTTATTTCTATCTAAAGCTAGCTTTGGTTTCCTTCCATTCGCATTCCCATTCCGCTTTCCAGGGACCAGCTTTGCCCGTGAACAACACAACACACATGGTTTGGTCTGATAATTGTACACAGTTTTGCGATTGTATCGAAGGATCGAATAAAATTGCTTCACAAACTTCACCAACCTCCACCACCCAGAAGCGGGTTCCTTGACTGTGTTAACCCGTAGCAGTATATGGGCACCTGGGCAATACACAGTGCCGGACAGACAGCACTGCGCAACGAACACAACTTACACAGCACGCACACACACACATACACACACATCATTTGTTTATTTACACCCGTACAAATCATTACCTTGCACCGTTCGATATTCAGATATTGTGCGAGAAGCGACCGCGTTGCCGGGCCAGTATGAATGCGGTGCGTTTATAGTGTAGTGCTGGGTACGCGCGTGTTTGGCGCACTACTGTGAGGCGAAACTAACAACGACGCCGGTGATTCGCGATGCTGGGAAAAGGTGCGCCAGTGGGAATGATGGCTTGTACAGCGCGCACAGCTGCCAGTACTGCTCGCCGCCTGAGAAGGGCCCGATCAACGCGGCCAGCTTTGTATGGGCGTGCGTCTATGCGGCAGTGTCGAAAATTGGTGATTTTTTCGCAACTACCCCCACGGGGGACTAAAAACGACGGCGGCGGTGGCAAAAGGAGTGGCAATGGGCGTGGTCTGGTTGTTTGTACAACGCGTACGTCGGTGCCATCACTGGTGCCGGTACAATACAATTGGCATGAACTTGCTACTCTTGCTCATGAGGTTCAATATATCAAGTGAATAAGGTGGATGAACATGATAATGTAGTTTATGAAGATGGAAAAACTAGTTCTAGAAATTTTCCTCTGGCTATTTGAAAAAAATAGTCGAACTCTTACGAGTAACAATATTTACTGCAGGAAGAAAACAGTGTTCCACGACATTTACTGTCTTTTGTGATACTCACATGATCAGGACTTTTTGAAATATTAATTGTTGTCTACAAAGAAAGCTTCCCAGTTTTTTTTTTCATCCACAAAACTTTACTCTCAATGGAACGTATTGTAACACCATCACCAGACAGTACAAAATGTATTTTTACCATATTTATTTAGTCCACAATCGCGCTGAAACTTTCACCAAATTTCACCTAACTGTCCCTTCCGAAACTAATAGCAGACCCTACCTTAGCAAATCCTTTCCCTTCCCTTCAACTTATCCCGAAGAATCTCATCAGGAAAAAAAGAACGACGACGCCTGCTAAAAGACGCCAGGGCCTTACGGTTACGGGGCGCTGTAATAAATTCGCGTACACGGTAGGCAACAGGAACACACACGGCAAGGCACGGGCCAGACGGGTCAGGCAGTCGTCGTTGCGGGAGAACCTTCTTAGTGGTGGGCTAAAAATAAGCGGATCGCAATCGCAAACTTCTCTCCGGTTGTCCTCACTCCCTCCAAATGCGTCCCTTTCCTGTTCACCCGGCCCCAGATTGGATGGTGAAAAATACGAGGAAGGAAAGAAATTCGGTTTCCGTTCGAGTTTTTCAAGAATCAATTTCACCTTCCGCTGCCGTCACAGTCTAATGGATCTCCTCCTTCCCCGCGGGGCGGTTTCCGTTGGGGCCTTTGCAAATGGGAGGCTGTTTCGTGATTCGGTTCCCTTCAACGTTCGCCTTCACCTGCTTTATTGGTCTGCATCCGCATAAATCCGGTTCCGTGATACACTCCATCTCCCGAGCAGAAGAATAGCTCGGGCAGGCAGCATAGTAATAATCAAAATCTCGCTTAAAATTCTTTCGCTCTTTCTTTTCTCCTCTCGCTATTGCTGCTGCTGGCTTTTTTCTCGCTCTCCATGTCCACAAAACATAAGCCAGTGGCGATGAGTGATTTGGGGAGTACTCCCCCAAGGGAGGAGTACGGAAGGCAAAGGAGACCAGTGAAAGGTGCTGGTCGATAATCTCTTACCTTACTGCCTGTTCGCTTTCCCATTGCTTTGACTCTGGCCGTAGAGTTTCGATCCACTAGCCAGACACAGCGATATTATTTATTTGAATTATGTTTCGGAAAACGTCTCTCGGCGTTGGTGTGGAAAATCGATCGAAATTTATCGATCGAATCCATCGACATTTACATGTTAAAAAAAATCGAAACAAATAGGAAAAAATACCCCCGTAAGCTAAACGGAAACAAATCCTTCGCAGAAACGGCGTGTGGGACAGCTATGGATGGAAGCGATTTGAAGGAATGAATGCAATGCCCTCTGCGGACAGTAGTCCGGATTCGGAACCTTCGGCGAAAAGGGAAACTCGACTCCCGGGGGCCGCTAGGAAAACACGCGAACCAAGTACATGTGTGTGTGTGTGTGTGTGTGTGTGTGTGTGTGTGTGTGTGTGTGTGTGTGTGTGTGTGTGTGTGTGTGTGTGTGTGTGTGTGTGTGTGTGTGTGTATGTGCCGTGCCGTGCCGTTGTTTATTTATCCAAGCTTCTTCGCCAGTCTCCGGCAGACCGGGCCCGGTTTATTGGTGTGGATGAAAAGGAAAACTGTTCTTGAAGTTCTTACCATACCAATGTGTACCGTCGTTTTTCCACGCTTCCCCGCACGCATCCGCAAAAATCGCATCGGCTTTTCTTCTCCGTTGCTACACTGTGAAAAGTTCGTCTTGAGCAGGGAACAGTCGGCGGTCGGCGATACGACTTGTTTGATTGGAGCTGACTTTGGATGGTTTTTGTTTGTGTATGCTAATGTTTGTCCGTTCCCACGGAATAATTCACGGAACCCGATCATCCTTCCTCGGCGAGACTACGGAACCGATCTCATTATTCGGGAGCAACATGCCTCTCGTGAGTTGAAGGAAGCTTTGGAAGAGGTTGATCACGACGTTCTGATGACCGAGCTCTGCGGACCGCGGATGAAGTGGACATTTAACCCGCCTGGGGCGCCTCACTTTGGCGGCTGCTGGGAGCGTTTGGTACGTTCCGTGAAGAAGGCACTTAATCAGTTCGTGTTCACCAAGCGCCCTACGGATGAAGTAATGCTGTCAACGTTCACGGAGATCGAACTCATCCTTAACTCGAGACCACTTACCTACGTGCCCCTGAACGACGAACTGGCTGACCCTATAACATCTAATCACTCTCCTCCTTGGGAGCTCTGATGGAAGCAAACCACCGGCAGTTTTCTGTGATAGCCCTGCTACAATCCGGTCGTCGTGGCGAATGGCGCAGCATTCAGCAGATTTATTCTGGAAGAAATGGTTAGCAGAATACTTACCCACACTTACCCGACGAACCAAGTGGTTCGAACCAGTCAAGTTAGGCAAGCCACGGTACAAACGAGCAGTGGAACTTACGTTAGACCCGCGCACAAATTAGCAGTCTTAGATGTATCAGCTTAGTAGAAAACCGCATGGCAAGAGTCGAATACAGAATATAGCGAAAGTGAAAAACAGCAAACAAACAAACAAACAAACAAACACACACCCACGAAGCAACTGACAGAAGATGGGAAGTGAAGCCACGGTTTGTACAATCGCGAAAGAGAGGTGTGTCATCACGAAGATCGGGTTTATAAAGTCGCCAAAGAGAGGTTGCGTCATCACGAAGAGCGAATTTAGCATTGAGGTGTTTATTATCGCCTAACAAACATATTTAACCGTGGCGCACTTGGGGGGACAATGTTGGAAAATTTATAGGGCTCCCAACGGTCTGTCAGTTGGGTCGGTCAAAAATTCAACCGCGTTTCAACACCGGTGTCTTCAGGAGAGCGTTCCAGCACTATATTGATACCCGGACCACTTCCCGGACGAGTGGCGGGATCGGGAGCTGCAACAAACGGACAGTAGTTAAGAACGTGTGGCAGTATTTGGCTAAATTTGCGAAAGTGAACGGTATGTGCGCTCTTACCCGATGCCCAAATCCTTGTTTCGTACATCGTCAAACGACGGCTAGATGTTCCGTTCCTGTGCGTTCCTGCGACGGAGCAAAAAAAACATCACCGTGAGTATAATCAAGCACATCCGTTGGTGTCCGGAACACGTTGGTTGATGTTATTACCGTCATCGTTAGCGGAATGCGAAACTACTCACCCAACGTATGCACTGGACGTACCGCGCATTCACCATCCAGAAGTATCGTCTAGCAGAAGAGCGTGTGAAACAACAAGTACAGCACACTGCCTCCCCGCCAGACCGGCAGACATCCACGCGCACGAAACACTCTCCACACTCTCGCGATGGCCACTTGCACGCATCTCAGACAGTCCTGGATGCTGGAGAGACTCAGCACACGCGCGTTGGTAAGCCTGGCAGGATGTGCACAGCAAACACAAATCACTCGCGCGAGCTTTCTTTCGTGTATTCGGTAACTGGATCGAGCGGAGGTAACAGGCTGCCCCCGAATTCTGTCCGGGGGGCAGGCCGCCCGCCTGTGGTGTTTTCAACGCCGAAAGACGTCGAATTAACGTCGAGCATACACTTTCAAACACTGTGTGTAACGGGCGAATGCGAGGCCGGCACACGGAACACAAAACACTAAATTGAAAACATGAGAAACACGGCAAATCTCTGTTTGCCTACTAGACGACATTAGATAATGACAGTGTGAATTGAAAACACATCTCAGCACACATTGGAAACCATCCATAGGAATAATTAATAAGTAAAAGTCAGGCATGCGTTGAAACCATTATTTAGCAAGCTGAAGTGTGCAACAGACGCTTTTTCCACTGTGTCTCATCTCAGCACCATATTTCATCGAAAATGGCCAGCCGTAAGATCGGAAACCGTCGTAATGATACGTCGTTGCACCTGGAGCAACTGACGTTTGGACTGAAGAAAAAACTGAACGAACTGCCGCGAGTGAGCAACGTGACATTGGATGACAACGGACCATGCACAGTGGCAGATTTAAGGGCTTGGGAGTACAAGAATTTCGTTTTTATGCCGGACGACATGAAGCGTTTTTACCTGTCGACCGATGGGATGCACACGAGCTGGACTTACAATTATTCGAAGCGCGCAAAATTACGTGTAGGCCACCTCTACATACCTAAATTGACGCAAATCCAGAACCTCGAACTGAAAGGACCGGGAACTGTGTTCGAGCTCGACCGCATAGGTGACAGGGGTTTCGTTTTACTCGTGTACAAGACAAACGTTACAACCCGTCCGGAAATTTATTTGTTGGAAGTGGGATCGTGGAAGTGGACACTGTTGGCGGACTCCTTTACGACCTACTTACGCATGAGCATCGAGCATCTCGGGCTACCATGTTGGCAGTTAGCCTTTGCCAGCTGTCGCCTGCCAGGGTGGGCTGAACAGCTGTTTTTGGTGCTGGCTCCACATTTGCTGTTGGACTATGACGAAATGCTAGGAGCGAAGAGCGCGCCGGTATACCAACGAGCGCAGCACCCGCTCAATGTGCTAGATCCGGCTAGATTTTGGACCACGGTACGACGCATGCGCTCGGCACATAAATAGCCAACGACCAACGAGAACGAGAACGAGGTGGCCATTACGGAGGATTACTTTACCATTACGATAGACCATTACGCATTTAAAATAAACAATAAATAGCCACTGCACGGCCACTGTTTCAATTACATAGAAATGTAGTTTTATTTCTATCTAAAGCTAGCTTTGGTTTCCTTCCATTCGCATTCCCATTCCGCTTTCCAGGGACCAGCTTTGCCCGTGAACAACACAACACACATGGTTTGGTCTGATAATTGTACACAGTTTTGCGATTGTATCGAAGGATCGAATAAAATTGCTTCACACACTTCACCAACCCACCACCCAGAAGCGGGTTCCTTGACTGTGTTAACCCGTAGCAGTATATGGGCACCTGGGCAATACACAGTGCCGGACAGACAGCACTGCGCAACGAACACAACTTACACATCACGCACACACACACACACACACACACACATCATTTGTTTATTTACACCCGTACAAATCATTACCTTGCACCGTTCGATATTCAGATATTGTGCGAGAAGCGACCGCGTTGCCGGGCCAGTATGAATGCGGTGCGTTTATAGTGCAGTGCTGGGTACGCGCGTGTTTGGCGCACTACTGTGAGGCGAAACTAACAACGACGCCGGTGATTCGCGATGCTGGGAAAAGGTGCGCCAGTGGGAATGATGGCTTGTACAGCGCGCACAGCTGCCAGTACTGCTCGCCGCCTGAGAAGGGCCCGATCAACGCGGCCAGCTTTGTATGGGCGTGCGTCTATGCGGCAGTGTCGAAAATTGGTGATTTTTTCGCAACTACCCCCACGGGGGACTAAAAACGACGGCGGCGGTGGCAAAAGGAGTGGCAATGGGCGTGGTCTGGTTGTTTGTACAACGCGTACGTCGGTGCCATCACTGGTGCCGGTACAATACAATTGGCATGAACTTGCTACTCTTGCTCATGAGGTTCAATATATCAAGTGAATAAGGTGGATGAACATGATAATGTAGTTTATGAAGATGGAAAAACTAGTTCTAGAAATTTTCCTCTGGCTATTTGAAAAAAATAGTCGAACTCTTACGAGTAACAATATTTACTGCAGGAAGAAAACAGTGTTCCACGACATTTACTGTCTTTTGTGATACTCACATGATCAGGACTTTTTGAAATATTAATTGTTGTCTACAAAGAAAGCTTCCCAGTTTTTTTTTTCATCCACAAAACTTTACTCTCAATGGAACGTATTGTAACACCATCACCAGACAGTACAAAATGTATTTTTACCATATTTATTTAGTCCACAATCGCGCTGAAACTTTCACCAAATTTCACCTAACTGTCCCTTCCGAAACTAATAGCAGACCCTACCTTAGCAAATCCTTTCCCTTCCCTTCAACTTATCCCGAAGAATCTCATCAGGAAAAAAAGAACGACGACGCCTGCTAAAAGACGCCAGGGCCTTACGGTTACGGGGCGCTGTAATAAATTCGCGTACACGGTAGGCAACAGGAACACACACGGCAAGGCACGGGCCAGACGGGTCAGGCAGTCGTCGTTGCGGGAGAACCTTCTTAGTGGTGGGCTAAAAATAAGCGGATCGCAATCGCAAACTTCTCTCCGGTTGTCCTCACTCCCTCCAAATGCGTCCCTTTCCTGTTCACCCGGCCCCAGATTGGATGGTGAAAAATACGAGGAAGGAAAGAAATTCGGTTTCCGTTCGAGTTTTTCAAGAATCAATTTCACCTTCCGCTGCCGTCACAGTCTAATGGATCTCCTCCTTCCCCGCGGGGCGGTTTCCGTTGGGGCCTTTGCAAATGGGAGGCTGTTTCGTGATTCGGTTCCCTTCAACGTTCGCCTTCACCTGCTTTATTGGTCTGCATCCGCATAAATCCGGTTCCGTGATACACTCCATCTCCCGAGCAGAAGAATAGCTCGGGCAGGCAGCATAGTAATAATCAAAATCTCGCTTAAAATTCTTTCGCTCTTTCTTTTCTCCTCTCGCTATTGCTGCTGCTGGCTTTTTTCTCGCTCTCCATGTCCACAAAACATAAGCCAGTGGCGATGAGTGATTTGGGGAGTACTCCCCCAAGGGAGGAGTACGGAAGGCAAAGGAGACCAGTGAAAGGTGCTGGTCGATAATCTCTTACCTTACTGCCTGTTCGCTTTCCCATTGCTTTGACTCTGGCCGTAGAGTTTCGATCCACTAGCCAGACACAGCGATATTATTTATTTGAATTATGTTTCGGAAAACGTCTCTCGGCGTTGGTGTGGAAAATCGATCGAAATTTATCGATCGAATCCATCGACATTTACATGTTAAAAAAAATCGAAACAAATAGGAAAAAATACCCCCGTAAGCTAAACGGAAACAAATCCTTCGCAGAAACGGCGTGTGGGACAGCTATGGATGGAAGCGATTTGAAGGAATGAATGCAATGCCCTCTGCGGACAGTAGTCCGGATTCGGAACCTTCGGCGAAAAGGGAAACTCGACTCCCGGGGGCCGCTAGGAAAACACGCGAACCAAGTACATGTGTGTGTGTGTGTGTGTGTGTGTGTGTGTGTGTGTGTGTGTGTGTGTGTGTGTGTGTGTGTGTGTGTGTGTGTGTGTGTGTGTGTGTGTGTGTGTGTATGTGCCGTGCCGTGCCGTTGTTTATTTATCCAAGCTTCTTCGCCAGTCTCCGGCAGACCGGGCCCGGTTTATTGGTGTGGATGAAAAGGAAAACTGTTCTTGAAGTTCTTACCATACCAATGTGTACCGTCGTTTTTCCACGCTTCCCCGCACGCATCCGCAAAAATCGCATCGGCTTTTCTTCTCCGTTGCTACACTGTGAAAAGTTCGTCTTGAGCAGGGAACAGTCGGCGGTCGGCGATACGACTTGTTTGATTGGAGCTGACTTTGGATGGTTTTTGTTTGTGTATGCTAATGTTTGTCCGTTCCCACGGAATAATTCACGGAACCCGATCATCCTTCCTCGGCGAGACTACGGAACCGATCTCATTATTCGGGAGCAACATGCCTCTCGTGAGTTGAAGGAAGCTTTGGAAGAGGTTGATCACGACGTTCTGATGACCGAGCTCTGCGGACCGCGGATGAAGTGGACATTTAACCCGCCTGGGGCGCCTCACTTTGGCGGCTGCTGGGAGCGTTTGGTACGTTCCGTGAAGAAGGCACTTAATCAGTTCGTGTTCACCAAGCGCCCTACGGATGAAGTAATGCTGTCAACGTTCACGGAGATCGAACTCATCCTTAACTCGAGACCACTTACCTACGTGCCCCTGAACGACGAACTGGCTGACCCTATAACATCTAATCACTCTCCTCCTTGGGAGCTCTGATGGAAGCAAACCACCGGCAGTTTTCTGTGATAGCCCTGCTACAATCCGGTCGTCGTGGCGAATGGCGCAGCATTCAGCAGATTTATTCTGGAAGAAATGGTTAGCAGAATACTTACCCACACTTACCCGACGAACCAAGTGGTTCGAACCAGTCAAGTTAGGCAAGCCACGGTACAAACGAGCAGTGGAACTTACGTTAGACCCGCGCACAAATTAGCAGTCTTAGATGTATCAGCTTAGTAGAAAACCGCATGGCAAGAGTCGAATACAGAATATAGCGAAAGTGAAAAACAGCAAACAAACAAACAAACAAACAAACACACACCCACGAAGCAACTGACAGAAGATGGGAAGTGAAGCCACGGTTTGTACAATCGCGAAAGAGAGGTGTGTCATCACGAAGATCGGGTTTATAAAGTCGCCAAAGAGAGGTTGCGTCATCACGAAGAGCGAATTTAGCATTGAGGTGTTTATTATCGCCTAACAAACATATTTAACCGTGGCGCACTTGGGGGGACAATGTTGGAAAATTTATAGGGCTCCCAACGGTCTGTCAGTTGGGTCGGTCAAAAATTCAACCGCGTTTCAACACCGGTGTCTTCAGGAGAGCGTTCCAGCACTATATTGATACCCGGACCACTTCCCGGACGAGTGGCGGGATCGGGAGCTGCAACAAACGGACAGTAGTTAAGAACGTGTGGCAGTATTTGGCTAAATTTGCGAAAGTGAACGGTATGTGCGCTCTTACCCGATGCCCAAATCCTTGTTTCGTACATCGTCAAACGACGGCTAGATGTTCCGTTCCTGTGCGTTCCTGCGACGGAGCAAAAAAAAACATCACCGTGAGTATAATCAAGCACATCCGTTGGTGTCCGGAACACGTTGGTTGATGTTATTACCGTCATCGTTAGCGGAATGCGAAACTACTCACCCAACGTATGCACTGGACGTACCGCGCATTCAGCATCCAGAAGTATCGTCTAGCAGAAGAGCGTGTGAAACAACAAGTACAGCACACTGCCTCCCCGCCAGACCGGCAGACATCCACGCGCACGAAACACTCTCCACACTCTCGCGATGGCCACTTGCACGCATCTCAGACAGTCCTGGATGCTGGAGAGACTCAGCACACGCGCGTTGGTAAGCCTGGCAGGATGTGCACAGCAAACACAAATCACTCGCGCGAGCTTTCTTTCGTGTATTCGGTAACTGGATCGAGCGGAGGTAACAGGCTGCCCCCGAATTCTGTCCGGGGGGCAGGCCGCCCGCCTGTGGTGTTTTCAACGCCGAAAGACGTCGAATTAACGTCGAGCATACACTTTCAAACACTGTGTGTAACGGGCGAATGCGAGGCCGGCACACGGAACACGAAACACTAAATTGAAAACATGAGAAACACGGCAAATCTCTGTTTGCCTACTAGACGACATTAGATAATGACAGTGTGAATTGAAAACACATCTCAGCACACATTGGAAACCATCCATAGGAATAATTAATAAGTAAAAGTCAGGCATGCGTTGAAACCATTATTTAGCAAGCTGAAGTGTGCAACAGACGCTTTTTCCACTGTGTCTCATCTCAGCACCATATTTCATCGAAAATGGCCAGCCGTAAGATCGGAAACCGTCGTAATGATACGTCGTTGCACCTGGAGCAACTGACGTTTGGACTGAAGAAAAAACTGAACGAACTGCCGCGAGTGAGCAACGTGACATTGGATGACAACGGACCATGCACAGTGGCAGATTTAAGGGCTTGGGAATACAAGAACTTCGTTTTTATGCCGGACGATATGAAGCGTTTTTACCTGTCGACCGATGGGATGCACACGAGCTGGACTTACAATTATTCGAAGCGCGCAAAATTACGTGTAGGCCACCTCTACATACCTAAATTGACGCAAATCCAGAACCTCGAACTGAAAGGACCGGGAACTGTGTTCGAGCTCGACCGCATAGGTGACAGGGGTTTCGTTTTACTCGTGTACAAGACAAACGTTACAACCCGTCCGGAAATTTATTTGTTGGAAGTGGGATCGTGGAAGTGGACACTGTTGGCGGACTCCTTTACGACCTACTTACGCATGAGCATCGAGCATCTCGGGCTACCATGTTGGCAGTTAGCCTTTGCCAGCTGTCGCCTGCCAGGGTGGGCTGAACAGCTGTTTTTGGTGCTGGCTCCACATTTGCTGTTGGACTATGACGAAATGCTAGGAGCGAAGAGCGCGCCGGTATACCAACGAGCGCAGCACCCGCTCAATGTGCTAGATCCGGCTAGATTTTGGACCACGGTACGACGCATGCGCTCGGCACATAAATAGCCAACGACCAACGAGAACGAGAACGAGGTGGCCATTACGGAGGATTACTTTACCATTACGATAGACCATTACGCATTTAAAATAAACAATAAATAGCCACTGCACGGCCACTGTTTCAATTACATAGAAATGTAGTTTTATTTCTATCTAAAGCTAGCTTTGGTTTCCTTCCATTCGCATTCCCATTCCGCTTTCCAGGGACCAGCTTTGCCCGTGAACAACACAACACACATGGTTTGGTCTGATAATTGTACACAGTTTTGCGATTGTATCGAAGGATCGAATAAAATTGCTTCACAAACTTCACCAACCTCCACCACCCAGAAGCGGGTTCCTTGACTGTGTTAACCCGTAGCAGTATATGGGCACCTGGGCAATACACAGTGCCGGACAGACAGCACTGCGCAACGAACACAACTTACACAGCACGCACACACACACATACACACACATCATTTGTTTATTTACACCCGTACAAATCATTACCTTGCACCGTTCGATATTCAGATATTGTGCGAGAAGCGACCGCGTTGCCGGGCCAGTATGAATGCGGTGCGTTTATAGTGTAGTGCTGGGTACGCGCGTGTTTGGCGCACTACTGTGAGGCGAAACTAACAACGACGCCGGTGATTCGCGATGCTGGGAAAAGGTGCGCCAGTGGGAATGATGGCTTGTACAGCGCGCACAGCTGCCAGTACTGCTCGCCGCCTGAGAAGGGCCCGATCAACGCGGCCAGCTTTGTATGGGCGTGCGTCTATGCGGCAGTGTCGAAAATTGGTGATTTTTTCGCAACTACCCCCACGGGGGACTAAAAACGACGGCGGCGGTGGCAAAAGGAGTGGCAATGGGCGTGGTCTGGTTGTTTGTACAACGCGTACGTCGGTGCCATCACTGGTGCCGGTACAATACAATTGGCATGAACTTGCTACTCTTGCTCATGAGGTTCAATATATCAAGTGAATAAGGTGGATGAACATGATAATGTAGTTTATGAAGATGGAAAAACTAGTTCTAGAAATTTTCCTCTGGCTATTTGAAAAAAATAGTCGAACTCTTACGAGTAACAATATTTACTGCAGGAAGAAAACAGTGTTCCACGACATTTACTGTCTTTTGTGATACTCACATGATCAGGACTTTTTGAAATATTAATTGTTGTCTACAAAGAAAGCTTCCCAGTTTTTTTTTTCATCCACAAAACTTTACTCTCAATGGAACGTATTGTAACACCATCACCAGACAGTACAAAATGTATTTTTACCATATTTATTTAGTCCACAATCGCGCTGAAACTTTCACCAAATTTCACCTAACTGTCCCTTCCGAAACTAATAGCAGACCCTACCTTAGCAAATCCTTTCCCTTCCCTTCAACTTATCCCGAAGAATCTCATCAGGAAAAAAAGAACGACGACGCCTGCTAAAAGACGCCAGGGCCTTACGGTTACGGGGCGCTGTAATAAATTCGCGTACACGGTAGGCAACAGGAACACACACGGCAAGGCACGGGCCAGACGGGTCAGGCAGTCGTCGTTGCGGGAGAACCTTCTTAGTGGTGGGCTAAAAATAAGCGGATCGCAATCGCAAACTTCTCTCCGGTTGTCCTCACTCCCTCCAAATGCGTCCCTTTCCTGTTCACCCGGCCCCAGATTGGATGGTGAAAAATACGAGGAAGGAAAGAAATTCGGTTTCCGTTCGAGTTTTTCAAGAATCAATTTCACCTTCCGCTGCCGTCACAGTCTAATGGATCTCCTCCTTCCCCGCGGGGCGGTTTCCGTTGGGGCCTTTGCAAATGGGAGGCTGTTTCGTGATTCGGTTCCCTTCAACGTTCGCCTTCACCTGCTTTATTGGTCTGCATCCGCATAAATCCGGTTCCGTGATACACTCCATCTCCCGAGCAGAAGAATAGCTCGGGCAGGCAGCATAGTAATAATCAAAATCTCGCTTAAAATTCTTTCGCTCTTTCTTTTCTCCTCTCGCTATTGCTGCTGCTGGCTTTTTTCTCGCTCTCCATGTCCACAAAACATAAGCCAGTGGCGATGAGTGATTTGGGGAGTACTCCCCCAAGGGAGGAGTACGGAAGGCAAAGGAGACCAGTGAAAGGTGCTGGTCGATAATCTCTTACCTTACTGCCTGTTCGCTTTCCCATTGCTTTGACTCTGGCCGTAGAGTTTCGATCCACTAGCCAGACACAGCGATATTATTTATTTGAATTATGTTTCGGAAAACGTCTCTCGGCGTTGGTGTGGAAAATCGATCGAAATTTATCGATCGAATCCATCGACATTTACATGTTAAAAAAATCGAAACAAATAGGAAAAAATACCCCCGTAAGCTAAACGGAAACAAATCCTTCGCAGAAACGGCGTGTGGGACAGCTATGGATGGAAGCGATTTGAAGGAATGAATGCAATGCCCTCTGCGGACAGTAGTCCGGATTCGGAACCTTCGGCGAAAAGGGAAACTCGACTCCCGGGGGCCGCTAGGAAAACACGCGAACCAAGTACATGTGTGTGTGTGTGTGTGTGTGTGTGTGTGTGTGTGTGTGTGTGTGTGTGTGTGTGTGTGTGTGTGTGTGTGTGTGTGTGTGTGTGTGTGTGTGTGTGTGTGTGTGTGTGTATGTGCCGTGCCGTGCCGTTGTTTATTTATCCAAGCTTCTTCGCCAGTCTCCGGCAGACCGGGCCCGGTTTATTGGTGTGGATGAAAAGGAAAACTGTTCTTGAAGTTCTTACCATACCAATGTGTACCGTCGTTTTTCCACGCTTCCCCGCACGCATCCGCAAAAATCGCATCGGCTTTTCTTCTCCGTTGCTACACTGTGAAAAGTTCGTCTTGAGCAGGGAACAGTCGGCGGTCGGCGATACGACTTGTTTGATTGGAGCTGACTTTGGATGGTTTTTGTTTGTGTATGCTAATGTTTGTCCGTTCCCACGGAATAATTCACGGAACCCGATCATCCTTCCTCGGCGAGACTACGGAACCGATCTCATTATTCGGGAGCAACATGCCTCTCGTGAGTTGAAGGAAGCTTTGGAAGAGGTTGATCACGACGTTCTGATGACCGAGCTCTGCGGACCGCGGATGAAGTGGACATTTAACCCGCCTGGGGCGCCTCACTTTGGCGGCTGCTGGGAGCGTTTGGTACGTTCCGTGAAGAAGGCACTTAATCAGTTCGTGTTCACCAAGCGCCCTACGGATGAAGTAATGCTGTCAACGTTCACGGAGATCGAACTCATCCTTAACTCGAGACCACTTACCTACGTGCCCCTGAACGACGAACTGGCTGACCCTATAACATCTAATCACTCTCCTCCTTGGGAGCTCTGATGGAAGCAAACCACCGGCAGTTTTCTGTGATAGCCCTGCTACAATCCGGTCGTCGTGGCGAATGGCGCAGCATTCAGCAGATTTATTCTGGAAGAAATGGTTAGCAGAATACTTACCCACACTTACCCGACGAACCAAGTGGTTCGAACCAGTCAAGTTAGGCAAGCCACGGTACAAACGAGCAGTGGAACTTACGTTAGACCCGCGCACAAATTAGCAGTCTTAGATGTATCAGCTTAGTAGAAAACCGCATGGCAAGAGTCGAATACAGAATATAGCGAAAGTGAAAAACAGCAAACAAACAAACAAACAAACAAACACACACCCACGAAGCAACTGACAGAAGATGGGAAGTGAAGCCACGGTTTGTACAATCGCGAAAGAGAGGTGTGTCATCACGAAGATCGGGTTTATAAAGTCGCCAAAGAGAGGTTGCGTCATCACGAAGAGCGAATTTAGCATTGAGGTGTTTATTATCGCCTAACAAACATATTTAACCGTGGCGCACTTGGGGGGACAATGTTGGAAAATTTATAGGGCTCCCAACGGTCTGTCAGTTGGGTCGGTCAAAAATTCAACCGCGTTTCAACACCGGTGTCTTCAGGAGAGCGTTCCAGCACTATATTGATACCCGGACCACTTCCCGGACGAGTGGCGGGATCGGGAGCTGCAACAAACGGACAGTAGTTAAGAACGTGTGGCAGTATTTGGCTAAATTTGCGAAAGTGAACGGTATGTGCGCTCTTACCCGATGCCCAAATCCTTGTTTCGTACATCGTCAAACGACGGCTAGATGTTCCGTTCCTGTGCGTTCCTGCGACGGAGCAAAAAAAAACATCACCGTGAGTATAATCAAGCACATCCGTTGGTGTCCGGAACACGTTGGTTGATGTTATTACCGTCATCGTTAGCGGAATGCGAAACTACTCACCCAACGTATGCACTGGACGTACCGCGCATTCAGCATCCAGAAGTATCGTCTAGCAGAAGAGCGTGTGAAACAACAAGTACAGCACACTGCCTCCCCGCCAGACCGGCAGACATCCACGCGCACGAAACACTCTCCACACTCTCGCGATGGCCACTTGCACGCATCTCAGACAGTCCTGGATGCTGGAGAGACTCAGCACACGCGCGTTGGTAAGCCTGGCAGGATGTGCACAGCAAACACAAATCACTCGCGCGAGCTTTCTTTCGTGTATTCGGTAACTGGATCGAGCGGAGGTAACAGGCTGCCCCCGAATTCTGTCCGGGGGGCAGGCCGCCCGCCTGTGGTGTTTTCAACGCCGAAAGACGTCGAATTAACGTCGAGCATACACTTTCAAACACTGTGTGTAACGGGCGAATGCGAGGCCGGCACACGGAACACGAAACACTAAATTGAAAACATGAGAAACACGGCAAATCTCTGTTTGCCTACTAGACGACATTAGATAATGACAGTGTGAATTGAAAACACATCTCAGCACACATTGGAAACCATCCATAGGAATAATTAATAAGTAAAAGTCAGGCATGCGTTGAAACCATTATTTAGCAAGCTGAAGTGTGCAACAGACGCTTTTTCCACTGTGTCTCATCTCAGCACCATATTTCATCGAAAATGGCCAGCCGTAAGATCGGAAACCGTCGTAATGATACGTCGTTGCACCTGGAGCAACTGACGTTTGGACTGAAGAAAAAACTGAACGAACTGCCGCGAGTGAGCAACGTGACATTGGATGACAACGGACCATGCACAGTGGCAGATTTAAGGGCTTGGGAGTACAAGAATTTCGTTTTTATGCCGGACGACATGAAGCGTTTTTACCTGTCGACCGATGGGATGCACACGAGCTGGACTTACAATTATTCGAAGCGCGCAAAATTACGTGTAGGCCACCTCTACATACCTAAATTGACGCAAATCCAGAACCTCGAACTGAAAGGACCGGGAACTGTGTTCGAGCTCGACCGCATAGGTGACAGGGGTTTCGTTTTACTCGTGTACAAGACAAACGTTACAACCCGTCCGGAAATTTATTTGTTGGAAGTGGGATCGTGGAAGTGGACACTGTTGGCGGACTCCTTTACGACCTACTTACGCATGAGCATCGAGCATCTCGGGCTACCATGTTGGCAGTTAGCCTTTGCCAGCTGTCGCCTGCCAGGGTGGGCTGAACAGCTGTTTTTGGTGCTGGCTCCACATTTGCTGTTGGACTATGACGAAATGCTAGGAGCGAAGAGCGCGCCGGTATACCAACGAGCGCAGCACCCGCTCAATGTGCTAGATCCGGCTAGATTTTGGACCACGGTACGACGCATGCGCTCGGCACATAAATAGCCAACGACCAACGAGAACGAGAACGAGGTGGCCATTACGGAGGATTACTTTACCATTACGATAGACCATTACGCATTTAAAATAAACAATAAATAGCCACTGCACGGCCACTGTTTCAATTACATAGAAATGTAGTTTTATTTCTATCTAAAGCTAGCTTTGGTTTCCTTCCATTCGCATTCCCATTCCGCTTTCCAGGGACCAGCTTTGCCCGTGAACAACACAACACACATGGTTTGGTCTGATAATTGTACACAGTTTTGCGATTGTATCGAAGGATCGAATAAAATTGCTTCACACACTTCACCAACCACCATCCAGAAGCAGGTTCCTTGACTGGGTTTCACCCGCAGTAGTATATGGGCACCTGGGCAATACACAGTGCCGGACAGACAGCACTGCGCAACGAACACAACTTACACATCACGCACACACACACACACACACACACATCATTTGTTTATTTACACCCGTACAAATCATTACCTTGCACCGTTCGATATTCAGATATTGTGCGAGAAGCGACCGCGTTGCCGGTCCAGTATGAATGCGGTGCGTTTATGGTGCATGGCTGGGTTCGTGCGTGTTTGGCGCACTACTGTGAGGCGAAACTAACAACGACGCCGGTGATTCGCGATGCTGGGAAAAGGAGCGCCAGTGGGAATGATGGCTTGTACAGCGCGCACAGCTGCCAGTACTGCTCGCCGCCTGAGAAGGGCCCGATCAACGCGGCCAGCTTTGTATGGGCGTGCGTCTATGCGGCAGTGCTGAAAATTCGTGATTTTTTCACAACTACCCCCACGGGGGACTAAAAACGACGGCGGCGGTGGCAAAAGGAGTGGCAATGGGCGTGGTCTGGTTGTTTGTACAACGCGTACGTCGGTGCCATCACTGGTGCCGGTACAATACAATTGGCATGAACTTGCTACTCTTGCTCATGAGGTTCAATATATCAAGTGAATAAGGTGGATGAACATGATAATGTAGTTTATGAAGATGGAAAAACTAGTTCTAGAAATTTTCCTCTGGCTATTTGAAAAAAATAGTCGAACTCTTACGAGTAACAATATTTACTGCAGGAAGAAAACAGTGTTCCACGACATTTACTGTCTTTTGTGATACTCACATGATCAGGACTTTTTGAAATATTAATTGTTGTCTACAAAGAAAGCTTCCCAGTTTTTTTTTTTCATCCACAAAACTTTACTCTCAATGGAACGTATTGTAACACCATCACCAGACAGTACAAAATGTATTTTTACCATATTTATTTAGTCCACAATCGCGCTGAAACTTTCACCAAATTTCACCTAACTGTCCCTTCCGAAACTAATAGCAGACCCTACCTTAGCAAATCCTTTCCCTTCCCTTCAACTTATCCCGAAGAATCTCATCAGGAAAAAAAGAACGACGACGCCTGCTAAAAGACGCCAGGGCCTTACGGTTACGGGGCGCTGTAATAAATTCGCGTACACGGTAGGCAACAGGAACACACACGGCAAGGCACGGGCCAGACGGGTCAGGCAGTCGTCGTTGCGGGAGAACCTTCTTAGTGGTGGGCTAAAAATAAGCGGATCGCAATCGCAAACTTCTCTCCGGTTGTCCTCACTCCCTCCAAATGCGTCCCTTTCCTGTTCACCCGGCCCCAGATTGGATGGTGAAAAATACGAGGAAGGAAAGAAATTCGGTTTCCGTTCGAGTTTTTCAAGAATCAATTTCACCTTCCGCTGCCGTCACAGTCTAATGGATCTCCTCCTTCCCCGCGGGGCGGTTTCCGTTGGGGCCTTTGCAAATGGGAGGCTGTTTCGTGATTCGGTTCCCTTCAACGTTCGCCTTCACCTGCTTTATTGGTCTGCATCCGCATAAATCCGGTTCCGTGATACACTCCATCTCCCGAGCAGAAGAATAGCTCGGGCAGGCAGCATAGTAATAATCAAAATCTCGCTTAAAATTCTTTCGCTCTTTCTTTTCTCCTCTCGCTATTGCTGCTGCTGGCTTTTTTCTCGCTCTCCATGTCCACAAAACATAAGCCAGTGGCGATGAGTGATTTGGGGAGTACTCCCCCAAGGGAGGAGTACGGAAGGCAAAGGAGACCAGTGAAAGGTGCTGGTCGATAATCTCTTACCTTACTGCCTGTTCGCTTTCCCATTGCTTTGACTCTGGCCGTAGAGTTTCGATCCACTAGCCAGACACAGCGATATTATTTATTTGAATTATGTTTCGGAAAACGTCTCTCGGCGTTGGTGTGGAAAATCGATCGAAATTTATCGATCGAATCCATCGACATTTACATGTTAAAAAAAATCGAAACAAATAGGAAAAAATACCCCCGTAAGCTAAACGGAAACAAATCCTTCGCAGAAACGGCGTGTGGGACAGCTATGGATGGAAGCGATTTGAAGGAATGAATGCAATGCCCTCTGCGGACAGTAGTCCGGATTCGGAACCTTCGGCGAAAAGGGAAACTCGACTCCCGGGGGCCGCTAGGAAAACACGCGAACCAAGTACATGTGTGTGTGTGTGTGTGTGTGTGTGTGTGTGTGTGTGTGTGTGTGTGTGTGTGTGTGTGTGTGTGTGTGTGTGTGTGTGTGTGTGTGTGTGTGTGTGTGTGTGTGTGTGTGTGTGTGTGTATGTGCCGTGCCGTGCCGTTGTTTATTTATCCAAGCTTCTTCGCCAGTCTCCGGCAGACCGGGCCCGGTTTATTGGTGTGGATGAAAAGGAAAACTGTTCTTGAAGTTCTTACCATACCAATGTGTACCGTCGTTTTTCCACGCTTCCCCGCACGCATCCGCAAAAATCGCATCGGCTTTTCTTCTCCGTTGCTACACTGTGAAAAGTTCGTCTTGAGCAGGGAACAGTCGGCGGTCGGCGATACGACTTGTTTGATTGGAGCTGACTTTGGATGGTTTTTGTTTGTGTATGCTAATGTTTGTCCGTTCCCACGGAATAATTCACGGAACCCGATCATCCTTCCTCGGCGAGACTACGGAACCGATCTCATTATTCGGGAGCAACATGCCTCTCGTGAGTTGAAGGAAGCTTTGGAAGAGGTTGATCACGACGTTCTGATGACCGAGCTCTGCGGACCGCGGATGAAGTGGACATTTAACCCGCCTGGGGCGCCTCACTTTGGCGGCTGCTGGGAGCGTTTGGTACGTTCCGTGAAGAAGGCACTGAATCAGTTCGTGTTCACCAAGCGCCCTACGGATGAAGTAATGCTGTCAACGTTCACGGAGATCGAACTCATCCTTAACTCGAGACCACTTACCTACGTGCCCCTGAACGACGAACTGGCTGACCCTATAACATCTAATCACTCTCCTCCTTGGGAGCTCTGATGGAAGCAAACCACCGGCAGTTTTCTGTGATAGCCCTGCTACAATCCGGTCGTCGTGGCGAATGGCGCAGCATTCAGCAGATTTATTCTGGAAGAAATGGTTAGCAGAATACTTACCCACACTTACCCGACGAACCAAGTGGTTCGAACCAGTCAAGTTAGGCAAGCCACGGTACAAACGAGCAGTGGAACTTACGTTAGACCCGCGCACAAATTAGCAGTCTTAGATGTATCAGCTTAGTAGAAAACCGCATGGCAAGAGTCGAATACAGAATATAGCGAAAGTGAAAAACAGCAAACAAACAAACAAACAAACAAACACACACCCACGAAGCAACTGACAGAAGATGGGAAGTGAAGCCACGGTTTGTACAATCGCGAAAGAGAGGTGTGTCATCACGAAGATCGGGTTTATAAAGTCGCCAAAGAGAGGTTGCGTCATCACGAAGAGCGAATTTAGCATTGAGGTGTTTATTATCGCCTAACAAACATATTTAACCGTGGCGCACTTGGGGGGACAATGTTGGAAAATTTATAGGGCTCCCAACGGTCTGTCAGTTGGGTCGGTCAAAAATTCAACCGCGTTTCAACACCGGTGTCTTCAGGAGAGCGTTCCAGCACTATATTGATTCCCGGACCACTTCCCGGACGAGTGGCGGGATCGGGAGCTGCAACAAACGGACAGTAGTTAAGAACGTGTGGCAGTATTTGGCTAAATTTGCGAAAGTGAACGGTATGTGCGCTCTTACCCGATGCCCAAATCCTTGTTTCGTACATCGTCAAACGACGGCTAGATGTTCCGTTCCTGTGCGTTCCTGCGACGGAGCAAAAAAAAAAACATCACCGTGAGTATAATCAAGCACATCCGTTGGTGTCCGGAACACGTTGGTTGATGTTATTACCGTCATCGTTAGCGGAATGCGAAACTACTCACCCAACGTATGCACTGGACGTACCGCGCATTCAGCATCCAGAAGTATCGTCTAGCAGAAGAGCGTGTGAAACAACAAGTACAGCACACTGCCTCCCCGCCAGACCGGCAGACATCCACGCGCACGAAACACTCTCCACACTCTCGCGATGGCCACTTGCACGCATCTCAGGCAGTCCTGGATGCTGGAGAGACTCAGCACACGCGCGTTGGTAAGCCTGGCAGGATGTGCACAGCAAACACAAATCACTCGCGCGAGCTTTCTTTCGTGTATTCGGTAACTGGATCGAGCGGAGGTAACAGGCTGCCCCCGAATTCTGTCCGGGGGGCAGGCCGCCCGCCTGTGGTGTTTTCAACGCCGAAAGACGTCGAATTAACGTCGAGCATACACTTTCAAACACTGTGTGTAACGGGCGAATGCGAGGCCGGCACACGGAACACGAAACACTAAATTGAAACATGAGAAACACGGCAAATCTCTGTTTGCCTACTAGACGACATTAGATAATGACAGTGTGAATTGAAAACACATCTCAGCACACATTGGAAACCATCCATAGGAATAATTAATAAGTAAAAGTCAGGCATGCGTTGAAACCATTATTTAGCAAGCTGAAGTGTGCAACAGACGCGTTTTTCCACTGTGTCTCATCTCAGCACCATATTTCATCGAAAATGGCCAGCCGTAAGATCGGAAACCGTCGTAATGATACGTCGTTGCACCTGGAGCAACTGACGTGTGAACTGAAGAAAAACTGAACGAACTGCCACGAGTGAGCAACGTGACATCAGATGACAACGGACCATGCACAGTGGCAGATTTAAGGGCTTGGGAGTACAAGAATTTCGTTTTTATGCCGAACGACATGAAGCGTTTTTACCTGTCGACCGATGGGATGCACACGAGCTGGACTTACAATTATTCGAAGCGCGCAAAATTACGTGTAGGCCACCTCTACATACCTAAATTGACGCAAATCCAGAACCTCGAACTGAAAGGACCGGGAACTGTGTTCGAGCTCGACCGCATAGGTGACAGGGGTTTCGTTTTACTCGTGTACAAGACAAACGTTACAACCCGTCCGGAAATTTATTTGTTGGAAGTGGGATCGTGGAAGTGGACACTGTTGGCGGACTCCTTTACGACCTACTTACGCATGAGCATCGAGCATCTCGGGCTACCATGTTGGCAGTTAGCCTTTGCCAGCTGTCGCCTGCCAGGGTGGGCTGAACAGCTGTTTTTGGTGCTGGCTCCACATTTGCTGTTGGACTATGACGAAATGCTAGGAGCGAAGAGCGCGCCGGTATACCAACGAGCGCAGCACCCGCTCAATGTGCTAGATCCGGCTAGATTTTGGACCACGGTACGACGCATGCGCTCGGCACATAAATAGCCAACGACCAACGAGAACGAGAACGAGGTGGCCATTACGGAGGATTACTTTACCATTACGATAGACCATTACGCATTTAAAATAATCAATAAATAGCCACTGCACGGCCACTGTTTCAATTACATAGAAATGTAGTTTTATTTCTATCTAAAGCTAGCTTTGGTTTCCTTCCATTCGCATTCCCATTCCGCTTTCCAGGGACCAGCTTTGCCCGTGAACAACACAACACACATGGTTTGGTCTGATAATTGTACACAGTTTTGCGATTGTATCGAAGGATCGAATAAAATTGCTTCACAAACTTCACCAACCACCCCACCCAGAAGCGGGTTCCTTGACTGTGTTAACCCGTAGCAGTATATGGGCACCTGGGCAATACACAGTGCCGGACAGACAGCACTGCGCAACGAACACAACTTACACATCACGCACACACACACACACACACACACACACACACACACACACACACACACACACACACACACACACATCATTTGTTTATTTACACCCACACAAATCATTACCTTGCACCGTTCGATATTCAGACATTGTGCGAGAAGCGACCGCGTTGCCGGGCCAGTATGAATGCGGTGCGTTTATAGTGCAGTGCTGGGTACGCGCGTGTTTGGCGCACTACTGTGAGGCGAAACTAACAACGACGCCGGTGATTCGCGATGCTGGGAAAAGGTGCGCCAGTGGGAATGATGGCTTGTACAGCGCGCACAGCTGCCAGTACTGCTCGCCGCCTGAGAAGGGCCCGATCAACGCGGCCAGCTTTGTATGGGCGTGCGTCTATGCGGCAGTGCTGAAATTGGTGATTTTTTCGCAACTACCCCCACGGGGGACTAAAAACGACGGCGGCGGTGGCAAAAGGAGTGGCAATGGGCGTGGTCTGGTTGTTTGTACAACGCGTACGTCGGTGCCATCACTGGTGCCGGTACAATACAATTGGCATGAACTTGCTACTCTTGCTCATGAGGTTCAATATATCAAGTGAATAAGGTGGATGAACATGATAATGTAGTTTATGAAGATGGAAAAACTAGTTCTAGAAATTTTCCTCTGGCTATTTGAAAAAAATAGTCGAACTCTTACGAGTAACAATATTTACTGCAGGAAGAAAACAGTGTTCCACGACATTTACTGTCTTTTGTGATACTCACATGATCAGGACTTTTTGAAATATTAATTGTTGTCTACAAAGAAAGCTTCCCAGTTTTTTTTTTTTCATCCACAAAACTTTACTCTCAATGGAACGTATTGTAACACCATCACCAGACAGTACAAAATGTATTTTTACCATATTTATTTAGTCCACAATCGCGCTGAAACTTTCACCAAATTTCACCTAACTGTCCCTTCCGAAACTAATAGCAGACCCTACCTTAGCAAATCCTTTCCCTTCCCTTCAACTTATCCCGAAGAATCTCATCAGGAAAAAAAAGAACGACGACGCCTGCTAAAAGACGCCAGGGCCTTACGGTTACGGGCGCTGTAATAAATTCGCGTACACGGTAGGCAACAGGAACACACACGGCAAGGCACGGGCCAGACGGGTCAGGCAGTCGTCGTTGCGGGAGAACCTTCTTAGTGGTGGGCTAAAAATAAGCGGATCGCAATCGCAAACTTCTCTCCGGTTGTCCTCACTCCCTCCAAATGCGTCCCTTTCCTGTTCACCCGGCCCCAGATTGGATGGTGAAAAATACGAGGAAGGAAAGAAATTCGGTTTCCGTTCGAGTTTTTCAAGAATCAATTTCACCTTCCGCTGCCGTCACAGTCTAATGGATCTCCTCCTTCCCCGCGGGGCGGTTTCCGTTGGGGCCTTTGCAAATGGGAGGCTGTTTCGTGATTCGGTTCCCTTCAACGTTCGCCTTCACCTGCTGTATTGGTCTGCATCCGCATAAATCCGGTTCCGTGATACACTCCATCTCCCGAGCAGAAGAATAGCTCGGGCAGGCAGCATAGTAACAATCAAAATCTCGCTTAAAATTCTTTCGCTCTTTCTTTTCTCCTCTCGCTATTGCTGCTGCTGGCTTTTTTCTCGCTCACCATGTCCACAAAACATAAGCCAGTGGCGATGAGTGATTTGGGGAGTACTCCCCCAAGGGAGGAGTACGGAAGGCAAAGGAGACCAGTGAAAGGTGCTGGTCGATAATCTCTTACCTTACTGCCTGTTCGCTTTCCCATTGCTTTGACTCTGGCCGTAGAGTTTCGATCCACTAGCCAGACACAGCGATATTATTTATTTGAATTATGTTTCGGAAAACGTCTCTCAGCGTTGGTGTGGAAAATCGATGGAAATTTATCGATCGTTTCGGAAGGGGGGGGGACTGTGGTGCTGGTTTTTTGGGGTTTCGATCGTTGAATCGATCACCCGTCTAGCGCTATCGAGGTCAGTTTACCACCATTTGTTTGAAAGGTTTTTCTTGGAGAGGGCCATAAAAATTCTCATGCTTCGCCAAGACAGCAAAAGTTGAAGCGAGCTCGTATTGTTTGCCCTACCCCACACCAGGGAATGTGGCGAATCCATCGACATTTACATGTTAAAAAAAATCGAAACAAATAGGAAAAAATACATGTGAAATAGAAAAAAGTACATGTGTGTGTGTGTGTGTGTGTGTGTGTGTGTGTGTGTGTGTGTGTGTGTGTGTGTGTGTGTGTGTGTGTATGTGCCGTGCCGTGCCGTTGTTTATTTATCCAAGCTTCTTCGCCAGTCTCCGGCAGACCGGGCCCGGTTTATTGGTGTGGATGAAAAGGAAAACTGTTCTTGAAGTTCTTACCATACCAATGTGTACCGTCGTTTTTCCACGCTTCCCCGCACGCATCCGCAAAAATCGCATCGGCTTTTCTTCTCCGTTGCTACACTGTGAAAAGTTCGTCTTGAGTCGGCGGTCGGCGATACGACTTGTTTGATTGGAGCTGACTTTGGATGGTTTTTGTTTGTGTATGCTAATGTTTGTCCGTTCCCACGGAATAATTCACGGAACCCGATCATCCTTCCTCGGCGAGACTACGGAACCGATCTCATTATTCGGGAGCAACATGCCTCTCGTGAGTTGAAGGAAGCTTTGGAAGAGGTTGATCACGACGTTCTGATGACCGAGCTTGGCGGCTGCTGGGAGCGTTTGGTACGTTCCGTGAAGAAGGCACTGAATCAGTTCGTGTTCACCAAGCGCCCTACGGATGAAGTAATGCTGTCAACGTTCACGGAGATCGAACTCATCCTTAATTCGAGACCACTTACCTACGTGCCCCTGAACGACGAACTGGCTGACCCTATAACATCTAATCACTCTCCTCCTTGGGAGCTCTGATGGAAGCAAACCACCGGCAGTTTTCTGTGATAGCCCTGCTACAATCCGGTCGTCGTGGCGAATGGCGCAGCATTCAGCAGATTTATTCTGGAAGAAATGGTTAGCAGAATACTTACCCACACTTACCCGAGGAACCAAGTAGTTCGAACCAGTCAAGTTAGGCAAGCCACGGTACAAACGAGCAGTGGAACTTACGTTAGAACCGCGCACAAATTAGCAGTCTTAGATGTATCAGCTTAGTAGAAAACCGCATGGCAAGAGTCGAATACAGAATATAGAGAAAGTGAAAAACTGCAAACAAACAAACAAACAAACACACACCCACGAAGCAACTGACAGAAGATGGGAAGTGAAGCCACGGTTTGTACAATCGCGAAAGAGAGGTGTGTCATCACGAAGATCGGGTTTATAAAGTCGCTAAAGAGAGGTTGCGTCATCACGAAGAGCGAATTTTGCATTGAGGTGTTTATTATCGCCTAACAAACATATTTAACCGTGGCGCACTTGGGGGGACAATGTTGGAAACTTGATAGGGCTCCCAACGGTCTGTCAGTTGGGTCGGTCAAAAATTCAACCGCGTTTCAACACCGGTGTCTTCAGGAGAGCGTTCCAGCACTATATTGATTCCCGGACCACTTCCCGGACGAGTGGCGGGATCGGGAGCTGCAACAAACGGACAGTAGTTAAGAACGTGTGGCAGTATTTGGCTGAATTTGCGAAAGTGAACGGTATGTGCGCTCTTACCCGATGCCCAAATCCTTGTTTCGTACATCGTCAAACGACGGCTAGATGTTCCGTTCCTGTGCGTTCCTGCGACGGAGCAAAAAAAAAACATCACCGTGAGTATAATCAAGCACATCCGTTGGTGTCCGGAACACTTTGGTTGATGTTATTACCGTCATCGTTAGCGGAATGCGAAACTACTCACCCAACGTATGCACTGGACGTACCGCGCATTCACCATCCAGAAGTATCGTCTAGCAGAAGAGCGTGTGAAACAACAAGTACAGCACACTGCCTCCCCGCCAGACCGGCAGACATCCACGCGCACGAAACACTCTCCACACTCTCGCGATGGCCACTTGCACGCATCTCAGGCAGTCCTGGATGCTGGAGAGACTCAGCACACGCGCGTTGGTAAGCCTGGCAGGATGTGCACAGCAAACACAAATCACTCGCGCGAGCTTTCTTTCGTGTATTCGGTAACTGGATCGAGCGGAGGTAACAGGCTGCCCCCAAATTCTGTCCGGGGGGCAGGCCGCCCGCCTGTGGTGTTTTCAACGCCGAAAGACGTCGAATTAACGTCGAGCATACACTTTCAAACACTGTGTGTAACGGGCGAATGCGAGGCCGGCACACGGAACACGAAACACTAAATTGAAAACATGAGAAACACGGCAAATCTCTGTTTGCCTACTAGACGACATTAGATAATGACAGTGTGAATTGAAAACACATCTCAGCACACATTGGAAACCATCCATAGGAATAATTAATAAGTAAAAGTCAGGCATGCGTTGAAACCATTATTTAGCAAGCTGAAGTGTGCAACAGACGTTTTTTCCACTGTGTCTCATCTCAGCACCATATTTCATCGAAAATGGCCAGCCGTAAGATCGGAAACCGTCGTAATGATACGTCGTTGCACCTGGAACAACTGACGTGTGAACTGAAGAACAAACTGAACGAACTGCCGCGAGTGAGCAACGTGACATCAGATGACAACGGACCATGCACAGCGGCAGATTTAAGGGTTTGGGAGTACAAGAATTTCGTTTTTATGCCGGACGACATGAAGCGTTTTTACCTGTCGACCGATGGGATGCACACGAGCTGGACTTACAATTATTCGAAGCGCGCAAAATTACGTGTAGGCCACCTCTACATACCTAAATTGACGCAAATCCAGAACCTCGAACTGAAAGGACCGGGAACTGTGTTCGAGCTCGACCGCATAGGTGACAGGGGTTTCGTTTTACTCGTGTACAAGACAAACGTTACAACCCGTCCGGAAATTTATTTGTTGGAAGTGGGATCGTGGAAGTGGACACTGTTGGCGGACTCCTTTACGACCTACTTACGCATGAGCATCGAGCATCTCGGGCTACCATGTTGGCAGTTAGCTTTTGCCAGCTGTCGCCTGCCAGGGTGGGCTGAACAGCTGTTTTTGGTGCTGGCTCCACATTTGCTGTTGGACTATGACGAAATGCTAGGAGCGAAGAGCGCGCCGGTATACCAACGAGCGCAGCACCCGCTCAATGTGCTAGATCCGGCTAGATTTTGGACCACGGTACGACGCATGCGCTCGGCACATAAATAGCCAACGACCAACGAGAACGAGAACGAGGTGGCCATTACGGAGGATTACTTTACCATTACGATAGACCATTACGCATTTAAAATAATCAATAAATAGCCACTGCACGGCCACTGTTTCAATTACATAGAAATGTAGTTTTATTTCTATCTAAAGCTAGCTTTGGTTTCCTTACATTCGCATTCCCATTCCGCTTTCCAGGGACCAGCTTTGCCCGTGAACAACACAACACACATGGTTTGGTCTGATAATTGTACACAGTTTTGCGATTGTATCGAAGGATCGAATAAAATTGCTTCACACACTTCACCAACCACCATCCAGAAGCGGGTTCCTTGACTGTGTTAACCCGTAGCAGTATATGGGCACCTGGGCAATACACAGTGCCGGACAGACAGCACTGCGCAACGAACACAACTTACACATCACGCACTCACACACACACACAGATCATTACATTGCACCGTTCGATATTCAGACATTGTGCGAGAAGCGACCGCGTTGCCGGGCCAGTATGAATGCGGTGCGTTTATAGTGCAGTGCTGGGTACGCGCGTGTTTGGCGCACTACTGTGAGGCGAAACTAACAACGACGCCGGTGATTCGCGATGCTGGGAAAAGGAGCGCCAGTGGGAATGATGGCTTGTACAGCGCGCACAGCTGCCAGTACTGCTCGCCGCCTGAGAAGGGCCCGATCAACGCGGCCAGCTTTGTATGGGCGTGCGTCTATGCGGCAGTGCTGAAAATTGGTGATTTTTTCACAACTACCCCCACGGGGGACTAAAAACGACGGCGGCGGTGGCTAAAGGAGTGCCAATGGGAGTGATCTGGTTGTTTGTACAACGCGTACGTCGGTGCCATCACTGGTGCCGGTACAATAATATTACAATGTGCATGTTCATAGGCGACGACATAGTTAAAAAAAAAAAAAACGATGACACTTATCGTCTGAAACCGTCGTCGTTGGTCTAAATAAACGCGTCCTCGAGGCGAAAAGGCGCGCACGCATTAAACGTCGGGTAAAAGGTCGGCCACACATTATGCTTAAGCGACTGGAAAACAGAAACTCCACATAAAAAAAAAACAAAACGAAAGCTTCCAAAAGCTTTCCAAAATGTGCTCAGCTGGCTACATTCGGACCACAGACGATATAATCAGTTCGTGGCGTTTCGCGTAGGTGAGCTGCTCGAAAGCACTGATCCTAGTCAATGGCGCTGGATACCAACGAAGATGAACGTGGCTGACGATGGGACGAAATGGGCTAAGACGCCGGACCTATCGGCACAAGGGCGATGGTTTAGGGGACCGCCGTTTCTCTGGGAACCGGAAAATGCGTGGCCTGCTCGCGTCGACCCCGAGAAAGATACGTCGGAAGAACTTCGAAAGATCGTCCATCACCACCAAATTACAGAACCGCTCATCGTTCTCGACCGGTTCTCGAAGTGGAAACGGGTGCTTCGTACCGTAGCGTTTGTGATTCGCTTCGCGCATAATATCCGTCGTCGCGTCACGCAGAAGGCCACAGTGATTGGGCCACTGACCCAAGATGAGCTAGCGGAAGCCGAACGGGGCATTCAACGAAGGGCCTACAACAGCGAAATCGTCAGCTTGCGCAAACAGACCCCGCAAAAGCATCCGTGGAAAAGGGGGGTCGAGAAGAAAAGCAGCATCTATAAGCTCTCGCCTATTCTGGACGACCACGGGATCCTGAGAGTGGGGGGACGTTTGACGGAATGCGTAGGCATCAACGATTCCTCACGGAACCCGATCATCCTTCCTCGGCGAGACTACGGAACCGATCTCATTATTCGGGAGCAACACGAAAGGTACAAACACGGCAACCACAACACGGTTTTGAGCGAATTAAGGATGCGGTACCACATCCCTAAACTGCTGGGGGAATATCGACGCGTTACGAGAGATTGTCAGTGGTGCAAAGTGAACAACGCGCGACCGGAGCCACCGCTAATGGGTAATTTACCACAACAAAGAACCGCATTTTATTAACGTGCCTTTTCCTTCACAGGGATCGACTACTTCGGCCCGTTTTTAGTAGCTGTCGGTCGCAGAGTAGAGAAGCGGTGGGGGGTTATATTTGCCTGCCTCACGTCGAGAGCTGTACATCTCGAGATAGCGGCGTCCCTCACCACAGCGTCATGCATACTGGCGTTTCGCAGATTCATCGCATCGCTTCGTCGGTGCCTCTCGTGAGTTGAAGGAAGCTTTGGAAGAGGTTGATCACGACGTTCTGATGACCGAGCACTGCGGACCGCGGATGAAGTGGACATTTAACCCGCCAGGGGCGCCTCACTTTGTCGGCTGCTGGGAGCGTTTGGTACGTTCCGTGAAGAAGTCACTGAATCAGTTCGTGTTCACCAAGCGCCCTACGGATGAAGTAATGCTGTCAACGTTCACGGAGATCGAACTCATCCTTAATTCGAGACCACTTACCTACGTGCCCCTGAACGACGAACTGGCTGACCCTATAACACCTAATCACCTGCTCCTTGGAAGCTCTGATGGAAACAAACCACCGGCAGTTTTCTGTGATAGCCCTGCTACAATCCGCTCGTCGTGGCAAATGGCGCAGCATTCAGCAGATTTATTCTGGAAGAAATACACGGTACAAACGAGCAGTGGAACTTACGTTAGACCCGCGCACAAATTACCAGTCTTATATGTATCAGCTTAGTAGAAAACCGCATGGCAAGAGTCGAATACAGAATATAGCGAAAGTGAAAAACAGCAAACAAACAAACAAACAAACAAACACACACCCACGAAGCAACTGACAGAAGATGGGAAGTGAAGCCACGGTTTGTACAATCGCGAAAGAGAGGTGTGTCATCACGAAGATCGGGTTTATAAAGTCGCCAAAGAGAGGTTGCGTCATCACAAAGAGCGAATTTAGCATTGAGGTGTTTATTATCGCCTAACAAACATATTTAACCGTGGCGCACTTGGGGGGACAATGTTGAAAACTTTATAGGGCTCCCAACGGTCTGTCAGTTGGGTCGGTCAAAAATTCAACCGCGTTTCAACACCGGTGTCTTCAGGAGAGCGTTCCAGCACTATATTGATTCCCGGACCACTTCCCGGACGAGTGGCGGGATCGGGAGCTGCAACAAACGGACAGTAGTTAAGAACGTGTGGCAGTATTTGGCTGAATTTGCGAAAGTGAACGGTATGTGCGCTCTTACCCAATGCCCAAATCCTTGTTTCGTACATCGTCAAACGACGGCTAGATGTTCCGTTCCTGTGCGTTCCTGCGACGGAGCAAAAAAAAACATCACCGTGAGTATAATCAAGCACATCCGTTGGTGTCCGGAACACGTTGGTTGATGTTATTACCGTCATCGTTAGCGGAATGCGAAACTACTCACCCAACGTATGCACTGGACGTACCGCGCATTCAGCATCCAGAAGTATCGTCTAGCAGAAGAGCGTGTGAAACAACAAGTACAGCACACTGCCTCCCCGCCAGACCGGCAGACATCCACGCGCACGAAACACTCTCCACACTCTCGCGATGGCCACTTGCACGCATCTCAGACAGTCTTGGATGCTGGAGAGACTCAGCACACGCGCGTTGGTAAGCCTGGCAGGATGTGCACAGCAAACACAAATCACTCGCGCGAGCTTTCTTTTGTGTATTCGGTAACTGGATCGAGCGGAGGTAACAGGATGCCCCCGAATTCTGTCCGGGGGGCAGGCCGCCCGCCTGTGGTGTTTTCAACGCCGAAAGACGTCGAATTAACGTCGAGCATACACTTTCAAACACTGTGTGTAACGGGCGAATTTGAGGCCGGCACACGGAACACGAAACACTAAATTGAACATGAGAAACACGGCAAATCTCTGTTTGCCTACTAGACGACATTAGATAATGACAGTGTGAATTGAAAACACATCTCAGCACACATTGGAAACCATCCATAGGAATAATTAATAAGTAAAAGTCAGGCATGCGTTGAAACCATTATTTAGCAAGCTGAAGTGTGCAACAGACGCTTTTTCCACTGTGTCTCATCTCAGCACCATATTTCATCGAAAATGGCCAGCCGTAAGATCGGAAACCGTCGTAATGATACGTCGTTGCACCTGGAGCAACTGACGTTTGGACTGAAGAAAAAACTGAACGAACTGCCGCGAGTGAGCAACGTGACATTGGATGACAACGGACCATGCACAGTGGCAGATTTAAGGGCTTGGGAGTACAAGAATTTCGTTTTTATGCCGGACGACATGAAGCGTTTTTACCTGTCGACCGATGGGATGCACACGAGCTGGACTTACAATTATTCGAAGCGCGCAAAATTACGTGTAGGCCACCTCTACATACCTAAATTGACGCAAATCCAGAACCTCGAACTGAAAGGACCGGGAACTGTGTTCGAGCTCGACCGCATAGGTGACAGGGGTTTCGTTTTACTCGTGTACAAGACAAACGTTACAACCCGTCCGGAAATTTATTTGTTGGAAGTGGGATCGTGGAAGTGGACACTGTTGGCGGACTCCTTTACGACCTACTTACGCATGAGCATCGAGCATCTCGGGCTACCATGTTGGCAGTTAGCTTTTGCCAGCTGTCGCCTGCCAGGGTGGGCTGAACAGCTGTTTTTGGTGCTGGCTCCACATTTGCTGTTGGACTATGACGAAATGCTAGGAGCGAAGAGCGCGCCGGTATACCAACGAGCGCAGCACCCGCTCAATGTGCTAGATCCGGCTAGATTTTGGACCACGGTACGACGCATGCGCTCGGCACATAAATAGCCAACGACCAACGAGAACGAGAACGAGGTGGCCATTACGGAGGATTACTTTACCATTACGATAGACCATTACGCATTTAAAATAATCAATAAATAGCCACTGCACGGCCACTGTTTCAATTACATAGAAATGTAGTTTTATTTCTATCTAAAGCTAGCTTTGGTTTCCTTCCATTCGCATTCCCATTCCGCTTTCCAGGGACCAGCTTTGCCCGTGAACAACACAACACACATGGTTTGGTCTGATAATTGTACACAGTTTTGCGATTGTATCGAAGGATCGAATAAAATTGCTTCACACACTTCACCAACCACCATCCAGAAGCGGGTTCCTTGACTGTGTTAACCCGTAGCAGTATATGGGCACCTGGGCAATACACAGTGCCGGACAGACAGCACTGCGCAACGAACACAACTTACACATCACGCACTCACACACACACACATACACACACACATCATTTGTTTATTTACACCCACACAAATCATTACCTTGCACCGTTCGATATTCAGACATTGTGCGAGAAGCGACCGCGTTGCCGGGCCAGTATGAATGCGGTGCGTTTATAGTGCAGTGCTGGGTACGCGCGTGTTTGGCGCACTACTGTGAGGCGAAACTAACAACGACGCCGGTGATTCGCGATGCTGGGAAAAGGAGCGCCAGTGGGAATGATGGCTTGTACAGCGCGCACAGCTGCCAGTACTGCTCGCCGCCTGAGAAGGGCCCGATCAACGCGGCCAGCTTTGTATGGGCGTGCGTCTATGCGGCAGTGCTGAAAATTGGTGATTTTTTCGCAACTACCCCCACGGGGGACTAAAAACGACGGCGGCGGTGGCTAAAGGAGTGCCAATGGGAGTGATCTGGTTGTTTGTACAACGCGTACGTCGGTGCCATCACTGGTGCCGGTACAATAATATTACAATGTGCATGTTCATAGGCGACGACATAGTTAAAAAAAAAAAAAACGATGACACTTATCGTCTGAAACCGTCGTCGTTGGTCTAAATAAACGCGTCCTCGAGGCGAAAAGGCGCGCACGCATTAAACGTCGGGTAAAAGGTCGGCCACACATTATGCTTAAGCGACTGGAAAACAGAAACTCCACATAAAAAAAAAAACAAAACGAAAGCTTCCAAAAGCTTTCCAAAATGTGCTCAGCTGGCTACATTCGGACCACAGACGATATAATCAGTTCGTGGCGTTTCGCGTAGGTGAGCTGCTCGAAAGCACTGATCCTAGTCAATGGCGCTGGATACCAACGAAGATGAACGTGGCTTGTTAGTTCGATAACGAACCGTTGTTGAACCGACCACGCGAAGGAATGGTCGATTCGGAGATCTCCGCGCAGATTCCTGGCCTTGTCAGAGTTGCTTGAATCAGGCGGCTAACCTTTTTTCCTGGAAAACCAGGAGAAGTTTTTAGCGGCGGACTCGCACTACACTAACTCGGCGTGGACAACGGGAATGCCGTAGCTCGATCAGACGATTAGCCTTTTTTCCTGGATAACCAGGAGAAGTATCTAACCATGGTTCTTGCTTGGCTTGATTTCGCCTAATTCTTCCGACGGAGTGGGGAGACACCAAAGTGCGTAACCAATTTCCGGAGAGAAGGCAAAGGTGAAACTTTCCCGATTCTGTATGGATACCCAAACAATGAAACACAAGTTTCTTCGTTGAGGTTTGGATTACAAGTCAATTTTTATTCTCAAAAAACCTGTCTTATATACTAAAATTCCGTGGGAAAAAGAACATGAAACAGCATTACATCGATCTCCTTTTTCCTAATTCGGTATGCTGATGCGTTGACCCCTGCCAGGCGTCGGCTAGTGTAGGAGGTCTGTAATGTAACAATATCTGGCGATTGTTACCCTATCGTTTTATGACCATGGGTAATGCATCGCGCATCTGTGGTTCAAGTACGTATGCCTATTTTCCTATTGCCTATTTCCTGCGCGTCGTTTGTTCTATTCGTCAAGTTGGTCTTTCCTTCACTGCCCTACGACCGTGCCTTGATCTTCGCGTTGATCGTTTTTAATCGCGCAATGACAATGTATGCATTGTGTTCTAGTGTTAACCCTTTTCGGCCCATGTTCTTCACTTTCGTTTTTATTACATGGCTTGAGTTTATTTATAATTTTCATATGTCTGGATATTGTCCCTTTTTCGAGATATTTTATGACATACCCTGACATGTTACCATAATTTCGTCTTTCTTACGGTATGGGGTCTTTCTGTGATTCAAGGTTGTTTTGGTGAGAATTTTATCCTAAACGAAGATATTTAGTTATTTAAAGTTTCTCATCTAACTCTTGCACGCCTATCAGTTTAGCTCAATTTTATTTTGTCGCGTTCGCAACATTCCGGCCCTCGTAAAACTACAAGTTTTACCAAATAATCGCGACGTATTACTGCCGAGACAAAATTTAACTTCTCCTTTTGAGTTAATTTTCCTAATATTTTAATCAATTGAATTGTCTCGCGCTCTCATTATACGACACCTGATTTTAATTGCACGCATTCTGCCGTTGATGGTTCATCGATGCTTGCAGTCGGTTGAAGAAACCAATTTACAGATGTCTAGCCGGTGGGGATGCGTTGGTGCTTGTAGGTTGTCGCGGCGATAACGAAGGAGATGATAGTTGTGAGGCATAATTCACTGTTGGTTGCACATTCGACTACTCGTAGGGCTGCGCGTTGGGCGTTGAAACTCAGATACGTCTTTGATTAACACGATTTTCAAGAATCTCTACATGATAAGAGATTTTGTAGTTGCTCGTTGATTTCACACGTCGTCGTCTTTAACACGATGACTTCAGTTGGGCGATTTCTCAAGTGGTTACGATGTGAAGAATAGTCGTCATTTTGATGCTGGATATAAGATTTAGATATCGATAGTTGAAGATACATTCGAATCAGCTAATCGACCAAGAACATAGTTTAGACCGCTGTAAGGCGTTATGCGGAAACTATTGTAGACTTGGGTGTTGTTCAGCTCTGATTTAGTTGCACAGAAGAAGTGATTCTCTCATCAAATTGTGTAGCAGGTTTTCATCTTCTGGAGATCTCAGCATCTTGACCTTGCTTTCCATCAGACTCGGCCCATATGACCGAACAGTAGTCTCTCGATGGCATTAGCAAGACATACAGCATTTGTTCGACCTTGAACGTTTGATAGTTGAACATTAGCTAGCTTTTTTCGTAGATTATAGTTGTGACTTTGCACACCCTTTGAAGATCCACTTTTTTGTTGAGATAGCCAATTTCGTATCTAAGCACTAGCCAACCGCATATTACCGCTTCGTAGTTCCCTTCGACGTTGACCGTTGTCATCTAATTGTTGATAGCAGACCAACTGTTTCTGCCGGATGAAGAATGACGCTCTGAAGACTTCTCTGATGCAGGTTGAACTCAGACGTTACTAACGAAATGCGTTGCCCTTGCGCGGGTGCGTTGCAATTACAAGACTTTTGATATAGAGAGTCATAGTTGATTTTTCTTACGTTTGAGCTAATCTCTTCACTTCTAATCTTTAAGAAAACTAATGTGTATTTTTTCTCGCAATGTCCATTTGACGATCGTTTTTTACTTTGAATTTTCGAAAGTTAAAATACTTGAACGCTTCATTTGGGTCGATTTGATTTGATAGATTTTCTTGTCTTCTTATATCATTTGTGGCATGCAAGAGGCTTTTTTCTTTTGATAATAGTTTGTTGGTTGCAATCAAATATGTAATCAATCCCCTTGTTGTATTACCCAAAACTTCAGCTGAAAAGAGAAATAACATGATTAATATAAAGGTCGATAAATTGTGGAACAATACCCTGAGGCCTTTGATTAAACCAATAAACCCTTTTCCTATAGGCTTAATCGTTTGTGTGATTTCACTAGCTTTCTTTGAGCTGGCTGTCAAAACCTCGTAGTTCCATGCATCAGAAATTATTTTCCTACTTTTCATCTTTATTGTCGGTAATTCTTTATCAATTACCTCTTCAATCATATTTTCTTCATGAATTCCTATGAAACTACTTTCAATTCGTTCTTTATTGGGTAGCCTTTGTTTCTTGTTTAACGGTGATTCAAACTTTTGTTTGCCGTAAACATTCAAATCCGCCAGTTCATTGACTGGACGGCGGTATTTCCCGTGTAAAGTTTTAACAGGTGTAGATCCTTTTCGATCTTTTGTCTTTTGTTTTTCCATAAAAACGTTGGAGTTTGCGATACAGGTAGAAATCCTATTTCTTTTCTTTTTTGTAGTTGATGCCTGAACAACTGAATTTTCATTTATTAATTTGCAGCCCTTTTGACGAATCTCTCCGGATTTGTCTCTCTTTGACTGATTACTATTGATATCTCTGCAAATTATTTTTTCAGATTTTATTTTCCGTCGTTTTGTTGATTGTTTTAAGCTTGACTTCGCAATATCCGTAGAAAGAGAAATTTGAACACCTGGTTTCAATACAGACTTTTCTACTGAAAATTTGGTGGATATTGGTTTACGAAAACTTTCTTTCTCTTGTACTATCATGGAATATTCTTCTTCTTGGCTTTCGGTTGTTTTTCCGTAAATTAGCCAACCTAATCTTGTCCTCATTGCTATCGGTTCTGTGGGTTTACCATATTTATGTTTAAACCCCATCAATAAATGATTGTTATTCAAGCCGATCATTATAGTGGGTCGAATATTTTGGAATCCTGAAACTGGAAGATTAGCAAGGTGAGAATATCTTTTGCTTAGATTATCATAATCTAAAGATTGAACAGGTAATTTCAAATCTTTAACCGTTCTCACATTCTTCAGTTGAAAACCCTTTTTAGTTGGACCCTTGATTCTTAATTCCACGTTTTGGCTTTTAACGTGTTCAGTTTGTTTGCCTTGTGTCCAAAGTAATTGGAGCGGTTTTACTTCCCCATTTAGGTTAAGTTGACGCGCAACTTTTTCTTCTAATAGGGTTGAGGATGAACCAGGGTCTAAAAGCGCATAGGTTTTTATTTTGTGATTGCCGTTTATTAATTCAACTGGCAACACTTGGAAATGCGTTGATGACGCTGCTTCTAGTTCTTGATGATTGTTTACACCTGCGATTTCAATATTTTGAGGTACATGAAGCATTTTATGATGCCTATCGGTGCATCCATTTATCCCGCATATTTGCGCAGATCTACAATCATGTATTGTATGATTGTTAGATTTCAAGCAACCTAAACATAAACCTTTATTTTGAGCAATTTTTATTCGCTCAGATGGCACCTCATTGACCAATGCATAACATTTGATCGTTTTATGTAGCTTATTGCATATTAAGCATTTGCTTGCTTCTATCGAATTCTGTTCGAAATCCTTACCCTTTTTGATTGGTTCTTGAAAACCTTTGTATGGGATTTTTTGTTCGTGGAGATGAACGCCTCCACGTTGAGTGTGTGCGGATATTGTTTTTAACATGTTTGCCGTTTTAGCGAAAGGTCTCAACCAATCGCATAGGTTATCTAGAGTTTGAACCCTTAACGGTGATTCCGCTTCAGCCATATACTGGGCTCTTTTTTCCTGAATTTGGTGCGGTAGCCTAGCAGTCAACTCCAACACCAAAGTGTGATCTTTCAGGTATTCCGGTTCCCTCATCAAGTTTACTGTTTGAATGAGGTTTTCTAAAGCGTTTACCATTTCCACGACAATGTTTTTGGAATCTCCTCGGATTTTATACAGATTATTACGTAGCTCTAGATACACTAAATCTGTTCTTCCGAAGGAGTTTTTTAAGCGTGTCATTATTTCTGGCACGTTTGTAGAATCCAGCATTAATTGTTGAACGCTTTTGAGGGCTCGTCCATATAAGGCCTGTTTAAGGCGGTTTAAATTCTCTAAATTAGAGAATCTTCCCTCCTCATTAGTATCATCAAATGTTTGCTTAAAATTTGGCCATTCTACAGGATCTCCTCCAAATCTCGGCAACTGCATAAGCGATTGTCTTTTCAATAGCGTTTCTATGTGCGGCGATCCTTGTTTGTCGCCCGCAATAGTTGTTACTGCTTTTAAAAATTCTTGTAACCGTTCTTTTGATTGTTCCTGTTGACCAATCAATAGTCGTGTGAACATAGCCTCTGTATCCTTACTAGCGGATTCCTTGGGTAATCTATTAAGTTCATATGCTATTTTTTGACATTTTACGCAAAGCCAACAATCTTCCGGCTTTGGTTTACGTGTTAGTTTGGCACATGTTAAATGAAACCACCTATCACATTCATAGCATGAAATCATGCTTTCTTCGGAAGTGTCTTCCGCCACGCACAATCGGCAACTGCCGGAAGTGTTCGTGGTAAATTTGTAAGGCATCTCGGCGGATCTTTAAAATTCCTACTCTGAGCTATAGATAAGAAAGTTCGACTTACCGTTTTCGGTGTTACCTTTCCTTGACGTGCCCGGTAGTTCAATGTGGTCTCGATCTCGCTGATAATTCACTCCGGAGTCGTACTAAAATACCATCTGCACCGATAGTCAACTGACTTACTCCGTTAAGATACGCCTTACGAGAACTTTTTCCCACGTGCGTATTGCTGATAAGCTTCCTTTATGCACTGGTATTTTATGTCCTCAATTTGTTTAAACTCGAGCACTTTAATGCGATCGCAACGTCATTCACTCGGTTAACTTATTGTTCCGCGGTTGTCCACGTACTGATTGTTAAACACGATTTCTTTCGTAAGCATAGACGTCTTCGCTAAACATTTAAAGTTACTTTCGAGTTTGTTTCGGATGTGAACTTTTTTCGTTCACTCCGGAGCCGTATTGTAACACTATTGTTCTCGAATAGTAAAATAACGTACTCCGTTTAGTTCTACCCTTTTGGAAGAATTTTATTACCCTTTGGTATGGGTTAGTTCGGAGCCGTGTTTATTGCTTATATAAAGCTTATATCACGCACTGGCACTCACTGATGCTCTCCGATTTTGTTCTGCACTTGTGCACATTGATATGATCGCAACGGCACTCGATCGGTTCACTTATAGCACTGTAGTTCTTACGTGTATTAATTGTAAACCGTTTCACTCGCTGCAATTCACTTTATTTTTCACAAGCGCAGAATTTCAATCTGAACCTTTTTGAAGCACTACTTGGTGCGGGTTCAGTTAGGGGCTGTTTTTTTTGGCGACAGCACACCACGAACGTAAGTTCGCTCGAATGAGTTGTTAACGCGCGCGGATATTAACAACTCCTCTCTGGAGCCACCATTTGTTAGTTCGATAACGAACCGTTGTTGAACCGACCACGCGAAGGAATGGTCGATTCGGAGATCTCCGCGCAGATTCCTGGCCTTGTCAGAGTTGCTTGAATCAGGCGGCTAACCTTTTTTCCTGGAAAACCAGGAGAAGTTTTTAGCGGCGGACTCGCACTACACTAACTCGGCGTGGACAACGGGAATGCCGTAGCTCGATCAGACGATTAGCCTTTTTTCCTGGATAACCAGGAGAAGTATCTAACCATGGTTCTTGCTTGGCTTGATTTCGCCTAATTCTTCCGACGGAGTGGGGAGACACCAAAGTGCGTAACCAATTTCCGGAGAGAAGGCAAAGGTGAAACTTTCCCGATTCTGTATGGATACCCAAACAATGAAACACAAGTTTCTTCGTTGAGGTTTGGATTACAAGTCAATTTTTATTCTCAAAAAACCTGTCTTATATACTAAAATTCCGTGGGAAAAAGAACATGAAACAGCATTACATCGATCTCCTTTTTCCTAATTCGGTATGCTGATGCGTTGACCCCTGCCAGGCGTCGGCTAGTGTAGGAGGTCTGTAATGTAACAATATCTGGCGATTGTTACCCTATCGTTTTATGACCATGGGTAATGCATCGCGCATCTGTGGTTCAAGTACGTATGCCTATTTTCCTATTGCCTATTTCCTGCGCGTCGTTTGTTCTATTCGTCAAGTTGGTCTTTCCTTCACTGCCCTACGACCGTGCCTTGATCTTCGCGTTGATCGTTTTTAATCGCGCAATGACAATGTATGCATTGTGTTCTAGTGTTAACCCTTTTCGGCCCATGTTCTTCACTTTCGTTTTTATTACATGGCTTGAGTTTATTTATAATTTTCATATGTCTGGATATTGTCCCTTTTTCGAGATATTTTATGACATACCCTGACATGTTACCATAATTTCGTCTTTCTTACGGTATGGGGTCTTTCTGTGATTCAAGGTTGTTTTGGTGAGAATTTTATCCTAAACGAAGATATTTAGTTATTTAAAGTTTCTCATCTAACTCTTGCACGCCTATCAGTTTAGCTCAATTTTATTTTGTCGCGTTCGCAACATGGCTGACGATGGGACGAAATGGGCTAAGACGCCGGACCTATCGGCACAAGGGCGATGGTTTAGGGGACCGCCGTTTCTCTGGGAACCGGAAAATGCGTGGCCTGCTCGCGTCGACCCCGAGAAAGATACGTCGGAAGAACTTCGAAAGATCGTCCATCACCACCAAATTACAGAACCGCTCATCGTTCTCGACCGGTTCTCGAAGTGGAAACGGGTGCTTCGTACCGTAGCGTTTGTGATTCGCTTCGCGCATAATATCCGTCGTCGCGTCACGCAGAAGGCCACAGTGATTGGGCCACTGACCCAAGATGAGCTAGCGGAAGCCGAACGGGGCATTCAACGAAGGGCCTACAACAGCGAAATCGTCAGCTTGCGCAAACAGACCCCGCAAAAGCATCCGTGGAAAAGGGGGGTCGAGAAGAAAAGCAGCATCTATAAGCTCTCGCCTATTCTGGACGACCACGGGATCCTGAGAGTGGGGGGACGTTTGACGGAATGCGTAGGCATCAACGATTCCTCACGGAACCCGATCATCCTTCCTCGGCGAGACTACGGAACCGATCTCATTATTCGGGAGCAACACGAAAGGTACAAACACGGCAACCACAACACGGTTTTGAGCGAATTAAGGATGCGGTACCACATCCCTAAACTGCTGGGGGAATATCGACGCGTTAGGAGAGATTGTCAGTGGTGCAAAGTGAACAACGCGCGACCGGAGCCACCGCTAATGGGTAATTTACCACAACAAAGAACCGCATTTTATTAACGTGCCTTTTCCTTCACAGGGATCGACTACTTCGGCCCGTTTTTAGTAGCTGTCGGTCGCAGAGTAGAGAAGCGGTGGGGGGTTATATTTGCCTGCCTCACGTCGAGAGCTGTACATCTCGAGATAGCGGCGTCCCTCACCACAGCGTCATGCATACTGGCGTTTCGCAGATTCATCGCATCGCTTCGTCGGTGCCTCTCGTGAGTTGAAGGAAGCTTTGGAAGAGGTTGATCACGACGTTCTGATGACCGAGCACTGCGGACCGCGGATGAAGTGGACATTTAACCCGCCAGGGGCGCCTCACTTTGTCGGCTGCTGGGAGCGTTTGGTACGTTCCGTGAAGAAGTCACTGAATCAGTTCGTGTTCACCAAGCGCCCTACGGATGAAGTAATGCTGTCAACGTTCACGGAGATCGAACTCATCCTTAATTCGAGACCACTTACCTACGTGCCCCTGAACGACGAACTGGCTGACCCTATAACACCTAATCACCTGCTCCTTGGAAGCTCTGATGGAAACAAACCACCGGCAGTTTTCTGTGATAGCCCTGCTACAATCCGCTCGTCGTGGCAAATGGCGCAGCATTCAGCAGATTTATTCTGGAAGAAATACACGGTACAAACGAGCAGTGGAACTTACGTTAGACCCGCGCACAAATTACCAGTCTTAGATGTATCAGCTTAGTAGAAAACCGCATGGCAAGAGTCGAATACAGAATATAGCGAAAGTGAAAAACAGCAAACAAACAAACAAACAAACAAACACACACCCACGAAGCAACTGACAGAAGATGGGAAGTGAAGCCACGGTTTGTACAATCGCGAAAGAGAGGTGTGTCATCACGAAGATCGGGTTTATAAAGTCGCCAAAGAGAGGTTGCGTCATCACAAAGAGCGAATTTAGCATTGAGGTGTTTATTATCGCCTAACAAACATATTTAACCGTGGCGCACTTGGGGGGACAATGTTGAAAACTTTATAGGGCTCCCAACGGTCTGTCAGTTGGGTCGGTCAAAAATTCAACCGCGTTTCAACACCGGTGTCTTCAGGAGAGCGTTCCAGCACTATATTGATTCCCGGACCACTTCCCGGACGAGTGGCGGGATCGGGAGCTGCAACAAACGGACAGTAGTTAAGAACGTGTGGCAGTATTTGGCTGAATTTGCGAAAGTGAACGGTATGTGCGCTCTTACCCAATGCCCAAATCCTTGTTTCGTACATCGTCAAACGACGGCTAGATGTTCCGTTCCTGTGCGTTCCTGCGACGGAGCAAAAAAAAACATCACCGTGAGTATAATCAAGCACATCCGTTGGTGTCCGGAACACGTTGGTTGATGTTATTACCGTCATCGTTAGCGGAATGCGAAACTACTCACCCAACGTATGCACTGGACGTACCGCGCATTCACCATCCAGAAGTATCGTCTAGCAGAAGAGCGTGTGAAACAACAAGTACAGCACACTGCCTCCCCGCCAGACCGGCAGACATCCACGCGCACGAAACACTCTCCACACTCTCGCGATGGCCACTTGCACGCATCTCAGACAGTCTTGGATGCTGGAGAGACTCAGCACACGCGCGTTGGTAAGCCTGGCAGGATGTGCACAGCAAACACAAATCACTCGCGCGAGCTTTCTTTCGTGTATTCGGTAACTGGATCGAGCGGAGGTAACAGGATGCCCCCGAATTCTGTCCGGGGGGCAGGCCGCCCGCCTGTGGTGTTTTCAACGCCGAAAGACGTCGAATTAACGTCGAGCATACACTTTCAAACACTGTGTGTAACGGGCGAATTTGAGGCCGGCACACGGAACACGAAACACTAAATTGAACATGAGAAACACGGCAAATCTCTGTTTGCCTACTAGACGACATTAGATAATGACAGTGTGAATTGAAAACACATCTCAGCACACATTGGAAACCATCCATAGGAATAATTAATAAGTAAAAGTCAGGCATGCGTTGAAACCATTATTTAGCAAGCTGAAGTGTGCAACAGACGCTTTTTCCACTGTGTCTCATCTCAGCACCATATTTCATCGAAAATGGCCAGCCGTAAGATCGGAAACCGTCGTAATGATACGTCGTTGCACCTGGAGCAACTGACGTTTGGACTGAAGAAAAAACTGAACGAACTGCCGCGAGTGAGCAACGTGACATTGGATGACAACGGACCATGCACAGTGGCAGATTTAAGGGCTTGGGAGTACAAGAATTTCGTTTTTATGCCGGACGACATGAAGCGTTTTTACCTGTCGACCGATGGGATGCACACGAGCTGGACTTACAATTATTCGAAGCGCGCAAAATTACGTGTAGGCCACCTCTACATACCTAAATTGACGCAAATCCAGAACCTCGAACTGAAAGGACCGGGAACTGTGTTCGAGCTCGACCGCATAGGTGACAGGGGTTTCGTTTTACTCGTGTACAAGACAAACGTTACAACCCGTCCGGAAATTTATTTGTTGGAAGTGGGATCGTGGAAGTGGACACTGTTGGCGGACTCCTTTACGACCTACTTACGCATGAGCATCGAGCATCTCGGGCTACCATGTTGGCAGTTAGCTTTTGCCAGCTGTCGCCTGCCAGGGTGGGCTGAACAGCTGTTTTTGGTGCTGGCTCCACATTTGCTGTTGGACTATGACGAAATGCTAGGAGCGAAGAGCGCGCCGGTATACCAACGAGCGCAGCACCCGCTCAATGTGCTAGATCCGGCTAGATTTTGGACCACGGTACGACGCATGCGCTCGGCACATAAATAGCCAACGACCAACGAGAACGAGAACGAGGTGGCCATTACGGAGGATTACTTTACCATTACGATAGACCATTACGCATTTAAAATAATCAATAAATAGCCACTGCACGGCCACTGTTTCAATTACATAGAAATGTAGTTTTATTTCTATCTAAAGCTAGCTTTGGTTTCCTTCCATTCGCATTCCCATTCCGCTTTCCAGGGACCAGCTTTGCCCGTGAACAACACAACACACATGGTTTGGTCTGATAATTGTACACAGTTTTGCGATTGTATCGAAGGATCGAATAAAATTGCTTCACACACTTCACCAACCACCATCCAGAAGCGGGTTCCTTGACTGTGTTAACCCGTAGCAGTATATGGGCACCTGGGCAATACACAGTGCCGGACAGACAGCACTGCGCAACGAACACAACTTACACATCACGCACTCACACACACACACATACACACACATCATTTGTTTATTTACACCCACACAAATCATTACCTTGCACCGTTCGATATTCAGACATTGTGCGAGAAGCGACCGCGTTGCCGGGCCAGTATGAATGCGGTGCGTTTATAGTGCAGTGCTGGGTACGCGCGTGTTTGGCGCACTACTGTGAGGCGAAACTAACAACGACGCCGGTGATTCGCGATGCTGGGAAAAGGAGCGCCAGTGGGAATGATGGCTTGTACAGCGCGCACAGCTGCCAGTACTGCTCGCCGCCTGAGAAGGGCCCGATCAACGCGGCCAGCTTTGTATGGGCGTGCGTCTATGCGGCAGTGCTGAAAATTGGTGATTTTTTCGCAACTACCCCCACGGGGGACTAAAAACGACGGCGGCGGTGGCTAAAGGAGTGCCAATGGGAGTGATCTGGTTGTTTGTACAACGCGTACGTCGGTGCCATCACTGGTGCCGGTACAATAATATTACAATGTGCATGTTCATAGGCGACGACATAGTTAAAAAAAAAAAACGATGACACTTATCGTCTGAAACCGTCGTCGTTGGTCTAAATAAACGCGTCCTCGAGGCGAAAAGGCGCGCACGCATTAAACGTCGGGTAAAAGGTCGGCCACACATTATGCTTAAGCGACTGGAAAACAGAAACTCCACATAAAAAAAAAAAACAAAACGAAAGCTTCCAAAAGCTTTCCAAAATGTGCTCAGCTGGCTACATTCGGACCACAGACGATATAATCAGTTCGTGGCGTTTCGCGTAGGTGAGCTGCTCGAAAGCACTGATCCTAGTCAATGGCGCTGGATACCAACGAAGATGAACGTGGCTGACGATGGGACGAAATGGGCTAAGACGCCGGACCTATCGGCACAAGGGCGATGGTTTAGGGGACCGCCGTTTCTCTGGGAACCGGAAAATGCGTGGCCTGCTCGCGTCGACCCCGAGAAAGATACGTCGGAAGAACTTCGAAAGATCGTCCATCACCACCAAATTACAGAACCGCTCATCGTTCTCGACCGGTTCTCGAAGTGGAAACGGGTGCTTCGTACCGTAGCGTTTGTGATTCGCTTCGCGCATAATATCCGTCGTCGCGTCACGCAGAAGGCCACAGTGATTGGGCCACTGACCCAAGATGAGCTAGCGGAAGCCGAACGGGGCATTCAACGAAGGGCCTACAACAGCGAAATCGTCAGCTTGCGCAAACAGACCCCGCAAAAGCATCCGTGGAAAAGGGGGGTCGAGAAGAAAAGCAGCATCTATAAGCTCTCGCCTATTCTGGACGACCACGGGATCCTGAGAGTGGGGGGACGTTTGACGGAATGCGTAGGCATCAACGATTCCTCACGGAACCCGATCATCCTTCCTCGGCGAGACTACGGAACCGATCTCATTATTCGGGAGCAACACGAAAGGTACAAACACGGCAACCACAACACGGTTTTGAGCGAATTAAGGATGCGGTACCACATCCCTAAACTGCTGGGGGAATATCGACGCGTTAGGAGAGATTGTCAGTGGTGCAAAGTGAACAACGCGCGACCGGAGCCACCGCTAATGGGTAATTTACCACAACAAAGAACCGCATTTTATTAACGTGCCTTTTCCTTCACAGGGATCGACTACTTCGGCCCGTTTTTAGTAGCTGTCGGTCGCAGAGTAGAGAAGCGGTGGGGGGTTATATTTGCCTGCCTCACGTCGAGAGCTGTACATCTCGAGATAGCGGCGTCCCTCACCACAGCGTCATGCATACTGGCGTTTCGCAGATTCATCGCATCGCTTCGTCGGTGCCTCTCGTGAGTTGAAGGAAGCTTTGGAAGAGGTTGATCACGACGTTCTGATGACCGAGCACTGCGGACCGCGGATGAAGTGGACATTTAACCCGCCAGGGGCGCCTCACTTTGTCGGCTGCTGGGAGCGTTTGGTACGTTCCGTGAAGAAGTCACTGAATCAGTTCGTGTTCACCAAGCGCCCTACGGATGAAGTAATGCTGTCAACGTTCACGGAGATCGAACTCATCCTTAATTCGAGACCACTTACCTACGTGCCCCTGAACGACGAACTGGCTGACCCTATAACACCTAATCACCTGCTCCTTGGAAGCTCTGATGGAAACAAACCACCGGCAGTTTTCTGTGATAGCCCTGCTACAATCCGCTCGTCGTGGCAAATGGCGCAGCATTCAGCAGATTTATTCTGGAAGAAATACACGGTACAAACGAGCAGTGGAACTTACGTTAGACCCGCGCACAAATTACCAGTCTTAGATGTATCAGCTTAGTAGAAAACCGCATGGCAAGAGTCGAATACAGAATATAGCGAAAGTGAAAAACAGCAAACAAACAAACAAACAAACAAACACACACCCACGAAGCAACTGACAGAAGATGGGAAGTGAAGCCACGGTTTGTACAATCGCGAAAGAGAGGTGTGTCATCACGAAGATCGGGTTTATAAAGTCGCCAAAGAGAGGTTGCGTCATCACAAAGAGCGAATTTAGCATTGAGGTGTTTATTATCGCCTAACAAACATATTTAACCGTGGCGCACTTGGGGGGACAATGTTGAAAACTTTATAGGGCTCCCAACGGTCTGTCAGTTGGGTCGGTCAAAAATTCAACCGCGTTTCAACACCGGTGTCTTCAGGAGAGCGTTCCAGCACTATATTGATTCCCGGACCACTTCCCGGACGAGTGGCGGGATCGGGAGCTGCAACAAACGGACAGTAGTTAAGAACGTGTGGCAGTATTTGGCTGAATTTGCGAAAGTGAACGGTATGTGCGCTCTTACCCGATGCCCAAATCCTTGTTTCGTACATCGTCAAACGACGGCTAGATGTTCCGTTCCTGTGCGTTCCTGCGACGGAGCAAAAAAAAACATCACCGTGAGTATAATCAAGCACATCCGTTGGTGTCCGGAACACGTTGGTTGATGTTATTACCGTCATCGTTAGCGGAATGCGAAACTACTCACCCAACGTATGCACTGGACGTACCGCGCATTCACCATCCAGAAGTATCGTCTAGCAGAAGAGCGTGTGAAACAACAAGTACAGCACACTGCCTCCCCGCCAGACCGGCAGACATCCACGCGCACGAAACACTCTCCACACTCTCGCGATGGCCACTTGCACGCATCTCAGACAGTCTTGGATGCTGGAGAGACTCAGCACACGCGCGTTGGTAAGCCTGGCAGGATGTGCACAGCAAACACAAATCACTCGCGCGAGCTTTCTTTCGTGTATTCGGTAACTGGATCGAGCGGAGGTAACAGGATGCCCCCGAATTCTGTCCGGGGGGCAGGCCGCCCGCCTGTGGTGTTTTCAACGCCGAAAGACGTCGAATTAACGTCGAGCATACACTTTCAAACACTGTGTGTAACGGGCGAATTTGAGGCCGGCACACGGAACACGAAACACTAAATTGAACATGAGAAACACGGCAAATCTCTGTTTGCCTACTAGACGACATTAGATAATGACAGTGTGAATTGAAAACACATCTCAGCACACATTGGAAACCATCCATAGGAATAATTAATAAGTAAAAGTCAGGCATGCGTTGAAACCATTATTTAGCAAGCTGAAGTGTGCAACAGACGCTTTTTCCACTGTGTCTCATCTCAGCACCATATTTCATCGAAAATGGCCAGCCGTAAGATCGGAAACCGTCGTAATGATACGTCGTTGCACCTGGAGCAACTGACGTTTGGACTGAAGAAAAAACTGAACGAACTGCCGCGAGTGAGCAACGTGACATTGGATGACAACGGACCATGCACAGTGGCAGATTTAAGGGCTTGGGAGTACAAGAATTTCGTTTTTATGCCGGACGACATGAAGCGTTTTTACCTGTCGACCGATGGGATGCACACGAGCTGGACTTACAATTATTCGAAGCGCGCAAAATTACGTGTAGGCCACCTCTACATACCTAAATTGACGCAAATCCAGAACCTCGAACTGAAAGGACCGGGAACTGTGTTCGAGCTCGACCGCATAGGTGACAGGGGTTTCGTTTTACTCGTGTACAAGACAAACGTTACAACCCGTCCGGAAATTTATTTGTTGGAAGTGGGATCGTGGAAGTGGACACTGTTGGCGGACTCCTTTACGACCTACTTACGCATGAGCATCGAGCATCTCGGGCTACCATGTTGGCAGTTAGCCTTTGCCAGCTGTCGCCTGCCAGGGTGGGCTGAACAGCTGTTTTTGGTGCTGGCTCCACATTTGCTGTTGGACTATGACGAAATGCTAGGAGCGAAGAGCGCGCCGGTATACCAACGAGCGCAGCACCCGCTCAATGTGCTAGATCCGGCTAGATTTTGGACCACGGTACGACGCATGCGCTCGGCACATAAATAGCCAACGACCAACGAGAACGAGAACGAGGTGGCCATTACGGAGGATTACTTTACCATTACGATAGACCATTACGCATTTAAAATAATCAATAAATAGCCACTGCACGGCCACTGTTTCAATTACATAGAAATGTAGTTTTATTTCTATCTAAAGCTAGCTTTGGTTTCCTTCCATTCGCATTCCCATTCCGCTTTCCAGGGACCAGCTTTGCCCGTGAACAACACAACACACATGGTTTGGTCTGATAATTGTACACAGTTTTGCGATTGTATCGAAGGATCGAATAAAATTGCTTCACACACTTCACCAACCACCATCCAGAAGCGGGTTCCTTGACTGTGTTAACCCGTAGCAGTATATGGGCACCTGGGCAATACACAGTGCCGGACAGACAGCACTGCGCAACGAACACAACTTACACATCACCCACACACACACATACACACACATCATTTGTTTATTTACACCCACACAAATCATTACCTTGCACCGTTCGATATTCAGACATTGTGCGAGAAGCGACCGCGTTGCCGGGCCAGTATGAATGCGGTGCGTTTATAGTGCAGTGCTGGGTACGCGCGTGTTTGGCGCACTACTGTGAGGCGAAACTAACAACGACGCCGGTGATTCGCGATGCTGGGAAAAGGAGCGCCAGTGGGAATGATGGCTTGTACAGCGCGCACAGCTGCCAGTACTGCTCGCCGCCTGAGAAGGGCCCGATCAACGCGGCCAGCTTTGTATGGGCGTGCGTCTATGCGGCAGTGCTGAAAATTGGTGATTTTTTCGCAACTACCCCCACGGGGGACTAAAAACGACGGCGGCGGTGGCTAAAGGAGTGCCAATGGGAGTGATCTGGTTGTTTGTACAACGCGTACGTCGGTGCCATCACTGGTGCCGGTACAATAATATTACAATGTGCATGTTCATAGGCGACGACATAGTTAAAAAAAAAAACGATGACACTTATCGTCTGAAACCGTCGTCGTTGGTCTAAATAAACGCGTCCTCGAGGCGAAAAGGCGCGCACGCATTAAACGTCGGGTAAAAGGTCGGCCACACATTATGCTTAAGCGACTGGAAAACAGAAACTCCACATAAAAAAAAAAAACAAAACGAAAGCTTCCAAAAGCTTTCCAAAATGTGCTCAGCTGGCTACATTCGGACCACAGACGATATAATCAGTTCGTGGCGTTTCGCGTAGGTGAGCTGCTCGAAAGCACTGATCCTAGTCAATGGCGCTGGATACCAACGAAGATGAACGTGGCTGACGATGGGACGAAATGGGCTAAGACGCCGGACCTATCGGCACAAGGGCGATGGTTTAGGGGACCGCCGTTTCTCTGGGAACCGGAAAATGCGTGGCCTGCTCGCGTCGACCCCGAGAAAGATACGTCGGAAGAACTTCGAAAGATCGTCCATCACCACCAAATTACAGAACCGCTCATCGTTCTCGACCGGTTCTCGAAGTGGAAACGGGTGCTTCGTACCGTAGCGTTTGTGATTCGCTTCGCGCATAATATCCGTCGTCGCGTCACGCAGAAGGCCACAGTGATTGGGCCACTGACCCAAGATGAGCTAGCGGAAGCCGAACGGGGCATTCAACGAAGGGCCTACAACAGCGAAATCGTCAGCTTGCGCAAACAGACCCCGCAAAAGCATCCGTGGAAAAGGGGGGTCGAGAAGAAAAGCAGCATCTATAAGCTCTCGCCTATTCTGGACGACCACGGGATCCTGAGAGTGGGGGGACGTTTGACGGAATGCGTAGGCATCAACGATTCCTCACGGAACCCGATCATCCTTCCTCGGCGAGACTACGGAACCGATCTCATTATTCGGGAGCAACACGAAAGGTACAAACACGGCAACCACAACACGGTTTTGAGCGAATTAAGGATGCGGTACCACATCCCTAAACTGCTGGGGGAATATCGACGCGTTAGGAGAGATTGTCAGTGGTGCAAAGTGAACAACGCGCGACCGGAGCCACCGCTAATGGGTAATTTACCACAACAAAGAACCGCATTTTATTAACGTGCCTTTTCCTTCACAGGGATCGACTACTTCGGCCCGTTTTTAGTAGCTGTCGGTCGCAGAGTAGAGAAGCGGTGGGGGGTTATATTTGCCTGCCTCACGTCGAGAGCTGTACATCTCGAGATAGCGGCGTCCCTCACCACAGCGTCATGCATACTGGCGTTTCGCAGATTCATCGCATCGCTTCGTCGGTGCCTCTCGTGAGTTGAAGGAAGCTTTGGAAGAGGTTGATCACGACGTTCTGATGACCGAGCACTGCGGACCGCGGATGAAGTGGACATTTAACCCGCCAGGGGCGCCTCACTTTGTCGGCTGCTGGGAGCGTTTGGTACGTTCCGTGAAGAAGTCACTGAATCAGTTCGTGTTCACCAAGCGCCCTACGGATGAAGTAATGCTGTCAACGTTCACGGAGATCGAACTCATCCTTAATTCGAGACCACTTACCTACGTGCCCCTGAACGACGAACTGGCTGACCCTATAACACCTAATCACCTGCTCCTTGGAAGCTCTGATGGAAACAAACCACCGGCAGTTTTCTGTGATAGCCCTGCTACAATCCGCTCGTCGTGGCAAATGGCGCAGCATTCAGCAGATTTATTCTGGAAGAAATACACGGTACAAACGAGCAGTGGAACTTACGTTAGACCCGCGCACAAATTACCAGTCTTAGATGTATCAGCTTAGTAGAAAACCGCATGGCAAGAGTCGAATACAGAATATAGCGAAAGTGAAAAACAGCAAACAAACAAACAAACAAACAAACACACACCCACGAAGCAACTGACAGAAGATGGGAAGTGAAGCCACGGTTTGTACAATCGCGAAAGAGAGGTGTGTCATCACGAAGATCGGGTTTATAAAGTCGCCAAAGAGAGGTTGCGTCATCACAAAGAGCGAATTTAGCATTGAGGTGTTTATTATCGCCTAACAAACATATTTAACCGTGGCGCACTTGGGGGGACAATGTTGAAAACTTTATAGGGCTCCCAACGGTCTGTCAGTTGGGTCGGTCAAAAATTCAACCGCGTTTCAACACCGGTGTCTTCAGGAGAGCGTTCCAGCACTATATTGATTCCCGGACCACTTCCCGGACGAGTGGCGGGATCGGGAGCTGCAACAAACGGACAGTAGTTAAGAACGTGTGGCAGTATTTGGCTGAATTTGCGAAAGTGAACGGTATGTGCGCTCTTACCCGATGCCCAAATCCTTGTTTCGTACATCGTCAAACGACGGCTAGATGTTCCGTTCCTGTGCGTTCCTGCGACGGAGCAAAAAAAACATCACCGTGAGTATAATCAAGCACATCCGTTGGTGTCCGGAACACGTTGGTTGATGTTATTACCGTCATCGTTAGCGGAATGCGAAACTACTCACCCAACGTATGCACTGGACGTACCGCGCATTCACCATCCAGAAGTATCGTCTAGCAGAAGAGCGTGTGAAACAACAAGTACAGCACACTGCCTCCCCGCCAGACCGGCAGACATCCACGCGCACGAAACACTCTCCACACTCTCGCGATGGCCACTTGCACGCATCTCAGACAGTCTTGGATGCTGGAGAGACTCAGCACACGCGCGTTGGTAAGCCTGGCAGGATGTGCACAGCAAACACAAATCACTCGCGCGAGCTTTCTTTCGTGTATTCGGTAACTGGATCGAGCGGAGGTAACAGGATGCCCCCGAATTCTGTCCGGGGGGCAGGCCGCCCGCCTGTGGTGTTTTCAACGCCGAAAGACGTCGAATTAACGTCGAGCATACACTTTCAAACACTGTGTGTAACGGGCGAATTTGAGGCCGGCACACGGAACACGAAACACTAAATTGAACATGAGAAACACGGCAAATCTCTGTTTGCCTACTAGACGACATTAGATAATGACAGTGTGAATTGAAAACACATCTCAGCACACATTGGAAACCATCCATAGGAATAATTAATAAGTAAAAGTCAGGCATGCGTTGAAACCATTATTTAGCAAGCTGAAGTGTGCAACAGACGCTTTTTCCACTGTGTCTCATCTCAGCACCATATTTCATCGAAAATGGCCAGCCGTAAGATCGGAAACCGTCGTAATGATACGTCGTTGCACCTGGAGCAACTGACGTTTGGACTGAAGAAAAAACTGAACGAACTGCCGCGAGTGAGCAACGTGACATTGGATGACAACGGACCATGCACAGTGGCAGATTTAAGGGCTTGGGAGTACAAGAATTTCGTTTTTATGCCGGACGACATGAAGCGTTTTTACCTGTCGACCGATGGGATGCACACGAGCTGGACTTACAATTATTCGAAGCGCGCAAAATTACGTGTAGGCCACCTCTACATACCTAAATTGACGCAAATCCAGAACCTCGAACTGAAAGGACCGGGAACTGTGTTCGAGCTCGACCGCATAGGTGACAGGGGTTTCGTTTTACTCGTGTACAAGACAAACGTTACAACCCGTCCGGAAATTTATTTGTTGGAAGTGGGATCGTGGAAGTGGACACTGTTGGCGGACTCCTTTACGACCTACTTACGCATGAGCATCGAGCATCTCGGGCTACCATGTTGGCAGTTAGCCTTTGCCAGCTGTCGCCTGCCAGGGTGGGCTGAACAGCTGTTTTTGGTGCTGGCTCCACATTTGCTGTTGGACTATGACGAAATGCTAGGAGCGAAGAGCGCGCCGGTATACCAACGAGCGCAGCACCCGCTCAATGTGCTAGATCCGGCTAGATTTTGGACCACGGTACGACGCATGCGCTCGGCACATAAATAGCCAACGACCAACGAGAACGAGAACGAGGTGGCCATTACGGAGGATTACTTTACCATTACGATAGACCATTACGCATTTAAAATAATCAATAAATAGCCACTGCACGGCCACTGTTTCAATTACATAGAAATGTAGTTTTATTTCTATCTAAAGCTAGCTTTGGTTTCCTCCCATTCGCATTCCCATTCCGCTTTCCAGGGACCAGCTTTGCCCGTGAACAACACAACACACATGGTTTGGTCTGATAATTGTACACAGTTTTGCGATTGTATCGAAGGATCGAATAAAATTGCTTCACAAACTTCACCAACCACCCCCAACCCAGAAGCGGGTTCCTTGACTGGGTTTTACCCGTAGTAGTATATGGGCACCTGGGCAATACGCAGTGCCGGACAGACAGCACTGCGCAACGAACACAACTTACACATCACCCACACACACACATACACACACATCATTTGTTTATTTACACCCACACAAATCATTACCTTGCACCGTTCGATATTCAGACATTGTGCGAGAAGCGACCGCGTTGCCGGGCCAGTATGAATGCGGTGCGTTTATAGTGCAGTGCTGGGTACGCGCGTGTTTGGCGCACTACTGTGAGGCGAAACTAACAACGACGCCGGTGATTCGCGATGCTGGGAAAAGGAGCGCCAGTGGGAATGATGGCTTGTACAGCGCGCACAGCTGCCAGTACTGCTCGCCGCCTGAGAAGGGCCCGATCAACGCGGCCAGCTTTGTATGGGCGTGCGTCTATGCGGCAGTGCTGAAAATTGGTGATTTTTTCACAACTACCCCCACGGGGGACTAAAAACGACGGCGGCGGTGGCAAAAGGAGTGCCAATGGGAGTGATCTGGTTGTTTGTACAACGCGTACGTCGGTGTCATCACTGGTGCCGGTACAATAATATTACAATGTGCATGTTCATAGGCGACGACATAGTTTAAAAAAAAAACGATGACACTTAACGTCTGAAACCGTCGTCGTTGGTCTAAATAAACGCGTCCTCGAGGCGAAAAGGCGCGCACGCATTAAACGTCGGGTAAAAGGTCGGCCACACATTATGCTTAAGCGACTGGAAAACAGAAACTCCACATAAAAAAAAAAAACAAAACGAAAGCTTCCAAAAGCTTTCCAAAATGTGCTCAGCTGGCTACATTCGGACCACAGACGATATAATCAGTTCGTGGCGTTTCGCGTAGGTGAGCTGCTCGAAAGCACTGATCCTAGTCAATGGCGCTGGATACCAACGAAGATGAACGTGGCTGACGATGGGACGAAATGGGCTAAGACGCCGGACCTATCGGCACAAGGGCGATGGTTTAGGGGACCGCCGTTTCTCTGGGAACCGGAAAATGCGTGGCCTGCTCGCGTCGACCCCGAGAAAGATACGTCGGAAGAACTTCGAAAGATCGTCCATCACCACCAAATTACAGAACCGCTCATCGTTCTCGACCGGTTCTCGAAGTGGAAACGGGTGCTTCGTACCGTAGCGTTTGTGATTCGCTTCGCGCATAATATCCGTCGTCGCGTCACGCAGAAGGCCACAGTGATTGGGCCACTGACCCAAGATGAGCTAGCGGAAGCCGAACGGGGCATTCAACGAAGGGCCTACAACAGCGAAATCGTCAGCTTGCGCAAACAGACCCCGCAAAAGCATCCGTGGAAAAGGGGGGTCGAGAAGAAAAGCAGCATCTATAAGCTCTCGCCTATTCTGGACGACCACGGGATCCTGAGAGTGGGGGGACGTTTGACGGAATGCGTAGGCATCAACGATTCCTCACGGAACCCGATCATCCTTCCTCGGCGAGACTACGGAACCGATCTCATTATTCGGGAGCAACACGAAAGGTACAAACACGGCAACCACAACACGGTTTTGAGCGAATTAAGGATGCGGTACCACATCCCTAAACTGCTGGGGGAATATCGACGCGTTAGGAGAGATTGTCAGTGGTGCAAAGTGAACAACGCGCGACCGGAGCCACCGCTAATGGGTAATTTACCACAACAAAGAACCGCATTTTATTAACGTGCCTTTTCCTTCACAGGGATCGACTACTTCGGCCCGTTTTTAGTAGCTGTCGGTCGCAGAGTAGAGAAGCGGTGGGGGGTTATATTTGCCTGCCTCACGTCGAGAGCTGTACATCTCGAGATAGCGGCGTCCCTCACCACAGCGTCATGCATACTGGCGTTTCGCAGATTCATCGCATCGCTTCGTCGGTGCCTCTCGTGAGTTGAAGGAAGCTTTGGAAGAGGTTGATCACGACGTTCTGATGACCGAGCACTGCGGACCGCGGATGAAGTGGACATTTAACCCGCCAGGGGCGCCTCACTTTGTCGGCTGCTGGGAGCGTTTGGTACGTTCCGTGAAGAAGTCACTGAATCAGTTCGTGTTCACCAAGCGCCCTACGGATGAAGTAATGCTGTCAACGTTCACGGAGATCGAACTCATCCTTAATTCGAGACCACTTACCTACGTGCCCCTGAACGACGAACTGGCTGACCCTATAACACCTAATCACCTGCTCCTTGGAAGCTCTGATGGAAACAAACCACCGGCAGTTTTCTGTGATAGCCCTGCTACAATCCGCTCGTCGTGGCAAATGGCGCAGCATTCAGCAGATTTATTCTGGAAGAAATACACGGTACAAACGAGCAGTGGAACTTACGTTAGACCCGCGCACAAATTACCAGTCTTAGATGTATCAGCTTAGTAGAAAACCGCATGGCAAGAGTCGAATACAGAATATAGCGAAAGTGAAAAACAGCAAACAAACAAACAAACAAACAAACACACACCCACGAAGCAACTGACAGAAGATGGGAAGTGAAGCCACGGTTTGTACAATCGCGAAAGAGAGGTGTGTCATCACGAAGATCGGGTTTATAAAGTCGCCAAAGAGAGGTTGCGTCATCACAAAGAGCGAATTTAGCATTGAGGTGTTTATTATCGCCTAACAAACATATTTAACCGTGGCGCACTTGGGGGGACAATGTTGAAAACTTTATAGGGCTCCCAACGGTCTGTCAGTTGGGTCGGTCAAAAATTCAACCGCGTTTCAACACCGGTGTCTTCAGGAGAGCGTTCCAGCACTATATTGATTCCCGGACCACTTCCCGGACGAGTGGCGGGATCGGGAGCTGCAACAAACGGACAGTAGTTAAGAACGTGTGGCAGTATTTGGCTGAATTTGCGAAAGTGAACGGTATGTGCGCTCTTACCCGATGCCCAAATCCTTGTTTCGTACATCGTCAAACGACGGCTAGATGTTCCGTTCCTGTGCGTTCCTGCGACGGAGCAAAAAAAACATCACCGTGAGTATAATCAAGCACATCCGTTGGTGTCCGGAACACGTTGGTTGATGTTATTACCGTCATCGTTAGCGGAATGCGAAACTACTCACCCAACGTATGCACTGGACGTACCGCGCATTCACCATCCAGAAGTATCGTCTAGCAGAAGAGCGTGTGAAACAACAAGTACAGCACACTGCCTCCCCGCCAGACCGGCAGACATCCACGCGCACGAAACACTCTCCACACTCTCGCGATGGCCACTTGCACGCATCTCAGACAGTCTTGGATGCTGGAGAGACTCAGCACACGCGCGTTGGTAAGCCTGGCAGGATGTGCACAGCAAACACAAATCACTCGCGCGAGCTTTCTTTCGTGTATTCGGTAACTGGATCGAGCGGAGGTAACAGGATGCCCCCGAATTCTGTCCGGGGGGCAGGCCGCCCGCCTGTGGTGTTTTCAACGCCGAAAGACGTCGAATTAACGTCGAGCATACACTTTCAAACACTGTGTGTAACGGGCGAATTTGAGGCCGGCACACGGAACACGAAACACTAAATTGAACATGAGAAACACGGCAAATCTCTGTTTGCCTACTAGACGACATTAGATAATGACAGTGTGAATTGAAAACACATCTCAGCACACATTGGAAACCATCCATAGGAATAATTAATAAGTAAAAGTCAGGCATGCGTTGAAACCATTATTTAGCAAGCTGAAGTGTGCAACAGACGCTTTTTCCACTGTGTCTCATCTCAGCACCATATTTCATCGAAAATGGCCAGCCGTAAGATCGGAAACCGTCGTAATGATACGTCGTTGCACCTGGAGCAACTGACGTTTGGACTGAAGAAAAAACTGAACGAACTGCCGCGAGTGAGCAACGTGACATTGGATGACAACGGACCATGCACAGTGGCAGATTTAAGGGCTTGGGAGTACAAGAATTTCGTTTTTATGCCGGACGACATGAAGCGTTTTTACCTGTCGACCGATGGGATGCACACGAGCTGGACTTACAATTATTCGAAGCGCGCAAAATTACGTGTAGGCCACCTCTACATACCTAAATTGACGCAAATCCAGAACCTCGAACTGAAAGGACCGGGAACTGTGTTCGAGCTCGACCGCATAGGTGACAGGGGTTTCGTTTTACTCGTGTACAAGACAAACGTTACAACCCGTCCGGAAATTTATTTGTTGGAAGTGGGATCGTGGAAGTGGACACTGTTGGCGGACTCCTTTACGACCTACTTACGCATGAGCATCGAGCATCTCGGGCTACCATGTTGGCAGTTAGCCTTTGCCAGCTGTCGCCTGCCAGGGTGGGCTGAACAGCTGTTTTTGGTGCTGGCTCCACATTTGCTGTTGGACTATGACGAAATGCTAGGAGCGAAGAGCGCGCCGGTATACCAACGAGCGCAGCACCCGCTCAATGTGCTAGATCCGGCTAGATTTTGGACCACGGTACGACGCATGCGCTCGGCACATAAATAGCCAACGACCAACGAGAACGAGAACGAGGTGGCCATTACGGAGGATTACTTTACCATTACGATAGACCATTACGCATTTAAAATAATCAATAAATAGCCACTGCACGGCCACTGTTTCAATTACATAGAAATGTAGTTTTATTTCTATCTAAAGCTAGCTTTGGTTTCCTCCCATTCGCATTCCCATTCCGCTTTCCAGGGACCAGCTTTGCCCGTGAACAACACAACACACATGGTTTGGTCTGATAATTGTACACAGTTTTGCGATTGTATCGAAGGATCGAATAAAATTGCTTCACACACTTCACCAACCACCCCCACCCAGAAGCGGGTTCCTTGACTGGGTTTTACCCGTAGTAGTATATGGGCACCTGGGCAATACGCAGTGCCGGACAGACAGCACTGCGCAACGAACACAACTTACACATCACCCACACACACACATACACACACATCATTTGTTTATTTACACCCACACAAATCATTACCTTGCACCGTTCGATATTCAGACATTGTGCGAGAAGCGACCGCGTTGCCGGGCCAGTATGAATGCGGTGCGTTTATAGTGCAGTGCTGGGTACGCGCGTGTTTGGCGCACTACTGTGAGGCGAAACTAACAACGACGCCGGTGATTCGCGATGCTGGGAAAAGGAGCGCCAGTGGGAATGATGGCTTGTACAGCGCGCACAGCTGCCAGTACTGCTCGCCGCCTGAGAAGGGCCCGATCAACGCGGCCAGCTTTGTATGGGCGTGCGTCTATGCGGCAGTGCTGAAAATTGGTGATTTTTTCACAACTACCCCCACGGGGGACTAAAAACGACGGCGGCGGTGGCTAAAGGAGTGCCAATGGGAGTGATCTGGTTGTTTGTACAACGCGTACGTCGGTGTCATCACTGGTGCCGGTACAATAATATTACAATGTGCATGTTCATAGGCGACGACATAGTTTAAAAAAAAAACGATGACACTTAACGTCTGAAACCGTCGTCGTTGGTCTAAATAAACGCGTCCTCGAGGCGAAAAGGCGCGCACGCATTAAACGTCGGGTAAAAGGTCGGCCACACATTATGCTTAAGCGACTGGAAAACAGAAACTCCACATAAAAAAAAAAAACAAAACGAAAGCTTCCAAAAGCTTTCCAAAATGTGCTCAGCTGGCTACATTCGGACCACAGACGATATAATCAGTTCGTGGCGTTTCGCGTAGGTGAGCTGCTCGAAAGCACTGATCCTAGTCAATGGCGCTGGATACCAACGAAGATGAACGTGGCTGACGATGGGACGAAATGGGCTAAGACGCCGGACCTATCGGCACAAGGGCGATGGTTTAGGGGACCGCCGTTTCTCTGGGAACCGGAAAATGCGTGGCCTGCTCGCGTCGACCCCGAGAAAGATACGTCGGAAGAACTTCGAAAGATCGTCCATCACCACCAAATTACAGAACCGCTCATCGTTCTCGACCGGTTCTCGAAGTGGAAACGGGTGCTTCGTACCGTAGCGTTTGTGATTCGCTTCGCGCATAATATCCGTCGTCGCGTCACGCAGAAGGCCACAGTGATTGGGCCACTGACCCAAGATGAGCTAGCGGAAGCCGAACGGGGCATTCAACGAAGGGCCTACAACAGCGAAATCGTCAGCTTGCGCAAACAGACCCCGCAAAAGCATCCGTGGAAAAGGGGGGTCGAGAAGAAAAGCAGCATCTATAAGCTCTCGCCTATTCTGGACGACCACGGGATCCTGAGAGTGGGGGGACGTTTGACGGAATGCGTAGGCATCAACGATTCCTCACGGAACCCGATCATCCTTCCTCGGCGAGACTACGGAACCGATCTCATTATTCGGGAGCAACACGAAAGGTACAAACACGGCAACCACAACACGGTTTTGAGCGAATTAAGGATGCGGTACCACATCCCTAAACTGCTGGGGGAATATCGACGCGTTAGGAGAGATTGTCAGTGGTGCAAAGTGAACAACGCGCGACCGGAGCCACCGCTAATGGGTAATTTACCACAACAAAGAACCGCATTTTATTAACGTGCCTTTTCCTTCACAGGGATCGACTACTTCGGCCCGTTTTTAGTAGCTGTCGGTCGCAGAGTAGAGAAGCGGTGGGGGGTTATATTTGCCTGCCTCACGTCGAGAGCTGTACATCTCGAGATAGCGGCGTCCCTCACCACAGCGTCATGCATACTGGCGTTTCGCAGATTCATCGCATCGCTTCGTCGGTGCCTCTCGTGAGTTGAAGGAAGCTTTGGAAGAGGTTGATCACGACGTTCTGATGACCGAGCACTGCGGACCGCGGATGAAGTGGACATTTAACCCGCCAGGGGCGCCTCACTTTGTCGGCTGCTGGGAGCGTTTGGTACGTTCCGTGAAGAAGTCACTGAATCAGTTCGTGTTCACCAAGCGCCCTACGGATGAAGTAATGCTGTCAACGTTCACGGAGATCGAACTCATCCTTAATTCGAGACCACTTACCTACGTGCCCCTGAACGACGAACTGGCTGACCCTATAACACCTAATCACCTGCTCCTTGGAAGCTCTGATGGAAACAAACCACCGGCAGTTTTCTGTGATAGCCCTGCTACAATCCGCTCGTCGTGGCAAATGGCGCAGCATTCAGCAGATTTATTCTGGAAGAAATACACGGTACAAACGAGCAGTGGAACTTACGTTAGACCCGCGCACAAATTACCAGTCTTAGATGTATCAGCTTAGTAGAAAACCGCATGGCAAGAGTCGAATACAGAATATAGCGAAAGTGAAAAACAGCAAACAAACAAACAAACAAACAAACACACACCCACGAAGCAACTGACAGAAGATGGGAAGTGAAGCCACGGTTTGTACAATCGCGAAAGAGAGGTGTGTCATCACGAAGATCGGGTTTATAAAGTCGCCAAAGAGAGGTTGCGTCATCACAAAGAGCGAATTTAGCATTGAGGTGTTTATTATCGCCTAACAAACATATTTAACCGTGGCGCACTTGGGGGGACAATGTTGAAAACTTTATAGGGCTCCCAACGGTCTGTCAGTTGGGTCGGTCAAAAATTCAACCGCGTTTCAACACCGGTGTCTTCAGGAGAGCGTTCCAGCACTATATTGATTCCCGGACCACTTCCCGGACGAGTGGCGGGATCGGGAGCTGCAACAAACGGACAGTAGTTAAGAACGTGTGGCAGTATTTGGCTGAATTTGCGAAAGTGAACGGTATGTGCGCTCTTACCCGATGCCCAAATCCTTGTTTCGTACATCGTCAAACGACGGCTAGATGTTCCGTTCCTGTGCGTTCCTGCGACGGAGCAAAAAAAACATCACCGTGAGTATAATCAAGCACATCCGTTGGTGTCCGGAACACGTTGGTTGATGTTATTACCGTCATCGTTAGCGGAATGCGAAACTACTCACCCAACGTATGCACTGGACGTACCGCGCATTCACCATCCAGAAGTATCGTCTAGCAGAAGAGCGTGTGAAACAACAAGTACAGCACACTGCCTCCCCGCCAGACCGGCAGACATCCACGCGCACGAAACACTCTCCACACTCTCGCGATGGCCACTTGCACGCATCTCAGACAGTCTTGGATGCTGGAGAGACTCAGCACACGCGCGTTGGTAAGCCTGGCAGGATGTGCACAGCAAACACAAATCACTCGCGCGAGCTTTCTTTCGTGTATTCGGTAACTGGATCGAGCGGAGGTAACAGGATGCCCCCGAATTCTGTCCGGGGGGCAGGCCGCCCGCCTGTGGTGTTTTCAACGCCGAAAGACGTCGAATTAACGTCGAGCATACACTTTCAAACACTGTGTGTAACGGGCGAATTTGAGGCCGGCACACGGAACACGAAACACTAAATTGAACATGAGAAACACGGCAAATCTCTGTTTGCCTACTAGACGACATTAGATAATGACAGTGTGAATTGAAAACACATCTCAGCACACATTGGAAACCATCCATAGGAATAATTAATAAGTAAAAGTCAGGCATGCGTTGAAACCATTATTTAGCAAGCTGAAGTGTGCAACAGACGCTTTTTCCACTGTGTCTCATCTCAGCACCATATTTCATCGAAAATGGCCAGCCGTAAGATCGGAAACCGTCGTAATGATACGTCGTTGCACCTGGAGCAACTGACGTTTGGACTGAAGAAAAAACTGAACGAACTGCCGCGAGTGAGCAACGTGACATTGGATGACAACGGACCATGCACAGTGGCAGATTTAAGGGCTTGGGAGTACAAGAATTTCGTTTTTATGCCGGACGACATGAAGCGTTTTTACCTGTCGACCGATGGGATGCACACGAGCTGGACTTACAATTATTCGAAGCGCGCAAAATTACGTGTAGGCCACCTCTACATACCTAAATTGACGCAAATCCAGAACCTCGAACTGAAAGGACCGGGAACTGTGTTCGAGCTCGACCGCATAGGTGACAGGGGTTTCGTTTTACTCGTGTACAAGACAAACGTTACAACCCGTCCGGAAATTTATTTGTTGGAAGTGGGATCGTGGAAGTGGACACTGTTGGCGGACTCCTTTACGACCTACTTACGCATGAGCATCGAGCATCTCGGGCTACCATGTTGGCAGTTAGCCTTTGCCAGCTGTCGCCTGCCAGGGTGGGCTGAACAGCTGTTTTTGGTGCTGGCTCCACATTTGCTGTTGGACTATGACGAAATGCTAGGAGCGAAGAGCGCGCCGGTATACCAACGAGCGCAGCACCCGCTCAATGTGCTAGATCCGGCTAGATTTTGGACCACGGTACGACGCATGCGCTCGGCACATAAATAGCCAACGACCAACGAGAACGAGAACGAGGTGGCCATTACGGAGGATTACTTTACCATTACGATAGACCATTACGCATTTAAAATAATCAATAAATAGCCACTGCACGGCCACTGTTTCAATTACATAGAAATGTAGTTTTATTTCTATCTAAAGCTAGCTTTGGTTTCCTCCCATTCGCATTCCCATTCCGCTTTCCAGGGACCAGCTTTGCCCGTGAACAACACAACACACATGGTTTGGTCTGATAATTGTACACAGTTTTGCGATTGTATCGAAGGATCGAATAAAATTGCTTCACACACTTCACCAACCACCCATCCAGAAGCGGGTTCCTTGACTGTGTTAACCCGTAGCAGTATATGGGCACCTGGGCAATACACAGTGCCGGACAGACAGCACTGCGCAACGAACACAACTTACACATCACCCACACACACACATACACACACATCATTTGTTTATTTACACCCACACAAATCATTACCTTGCACCGTTCGATATTCAGACATTGTGCGAGAAGCGACCGCGTTGCCGGGCCAGTATGAATGCGGTGCGTTTATAGTGCAGTGCTGGGTACGCGCGTGTTTGGCGCACTACTGTGAGGCGAAACTAACAACGACGCCGGTGATTCGCGATGCTGGGAAAAGGAGCGCCAGTGGGAATGATGGCTTGTACAGCGCGCACAGCTGCCAGTACTGCTCGCCGCCTGAGAAGGGCCCGATCAACGCGGCCAGCTTTGTATGGGCGTGCGTCTATGCGGCAGTGCTGAAAATTGGTGATTTTTTCACAACTACCCCCACGGGGGACTAAAAACGACGGCGGCGGTGGCAAAAGGAGTGCCAATGGGAGTGATCTGGTTGTTTGTACAACGCGTACGTCGGTGTCATCACTGGTGCCGGTACAATAATATTACAATGTGCATGTTCATAGGCGACGACATAGTTTAAAAAAAAAACGATGACACTTAACGTCTGAAACCGTCGTCGTTGGTCTAAATAAACGCGTCCTCGAGGCGAAAAGGCGCGCACGCATTAAACGTCGGGTAAAAGGTCGGCCACACATTATGCTTAAGCGACTGGAAAACAGAAACTCCACATAAAAAAAAAAAACAAAACGAAAGCTTCCAAAAGCTTTCCAAAATGTGCTCAGCTGGCTACATTCGGACCACAGACGATATAATCAGTTCGTGGCGTTTCGCGTAGGTGAGCTGCTCGAAAGCACTGATCCTAGTCAATGGCGCTGGATACCAACGAAGATGAACGTGGCTGACGATGGGACGAAATGGGCTAAGACGCCGGACCTATCGGCACAAGGGCGATGGTTTAGGGGACCGCCGTTTCTCTGGGAACCGGAAAATGCGTGGCCTGCTCGCGTCGACCCCGAGAAAGATACGTCGGAAGAACTTCGAAAGATCGTCCATCACCACCAAATTACAGAACCGCTCATCGTTCTCGACCGGTTCTCGAAGTGGAAACGGGTGCTTCGTACCGTAGCGTTTGTGATTCGCTTCGCGCATAATATCCGTCGTCGCGTCACGCAGAAGGCCACAGTGATTGGGCCACTGACCCAAGATGAGCTAGCGGAAGCCGAACGGGGCATTCAACGAAGGGCCTACAACAGCGAAATCGTCAGCTTGCGCAAACAGACCCCGCAAAAGCATCCGTGGAAAAGGGGGGTCGAGAAGAAAAGCAGCATCTATAAGCTCTCGCCTATTCTGGACGACCACGGGATCCTGAGAGTGGGGGGACGTTTGACGGAATGCGTAGGCATCAACGATTCCTCACGGAACCCGATCATCCTTCCTCGGCGAGACTACGGAACCGATCTCATTATTCGGGAGCAACACGAAAGGTACAAACACGGCAACCACAACACGGTTTTGAGCGAATTAAGGATGCGGTACCACATCCCTAAACTGCTGGGGGAATATCGACGCGTTAGGAGAGATTGTCAGTGGTGCAAAGTGAACAACGCGCGACCGGAGCCACCGCTAATGGGTAATTTACCACAACAAAGAACCGCATTTTATTAACGTGCCTTTTCCTTCACAGGGATCGACTACTTCGGCCCGTTTTTAGTAGCTGTCGGTCGCAGAGTAGAGAAGCGGTGGGGGGTTATATTTGCCTGCCTCACGTCGAGAGCTGTACATCTCGAGATAGCGGCGTCCCTCACCACAGCGTCATGCATACTGGCGTTTCGCAGATTCATCGCATCGCTTCGTCGGTGCCTCTCGTGAGTTGAAGGAAGCTTTGGAAGAGGTTGATCACGACGTTCTGATGACCGAGCACTGCGGACCGCGGATGAAGTGGACATTTAACCCGCCAGGGGCGCCTCACTTTGTCGGCTGCTGGGAGCGTTTGGTACGTTCCGTGAAGAAGTCACTGAATCAGTTCGTGTTCACCAAGCGCCCTACGGATGAAGTAATGCTGTCAACGTTCACGGAGATCGAACTCATCCTTAATTCGAGACCACTTACCTACGTGCCCCTGAACGACGAACTGGCTGACCCTATAACACCTAATCACCTGCTCCTTGGAAGCTCTGATGGAAACAAACCACCGGCAGTTTTCTGTGATAGCCCTGCTACAATCCGCTCGTCGTGGCAAATGGCGCAGCATTCAGCAGATTTATTCTGGAAGAAATACACGGTACAAACGAGCAGTGGAACTTACGTTAGACCCGCGCACAAATTACCAGTCTTAGATGTATCAGCTTAGTAGAAAACCGCATGGCAAGAGTCGAATACAGAATATAGCGAAAGTGAAAAACAGCAAACAAACAAACAAACAAACAAACACACACCCACGAAGCAACTGACAGAAGATGGGAAGTGAAGCCACGGTTTGTACAATCGCGAAAGAGAGGTGTGTCATCACGAAGATCGGGTTTATAAAGTCGCCAAAGAGAGGTTGCGTCATCACAAAGAGCGAATTTAGCATTGAGGTGTTTATTATCGCCTAACAAACATATTTAACCGTGGCGCACTTGGGGGGACAATGTTGAAAACTTTATAGGGCTCCCAACGGTCTGTCAGTTGGGTCGGTCAAAAATTCAACCGCGTTTCAACACCGGTGTCTTCAGGAGAGCGTTCCAGCACTATATTGATTCCCGGACCACTTCCCGGACGAGTGGCGGGATCGGGAGCTGCAACAAACGGACAGTAGTTAAGAACGTGTGGCAGTATTTGGCTGAATTTGCGAAAGTGAACGGTATGTGCGCTCTTACCCGATGCCCAAATCCTTGTTTCGTACATCGTCAAACGACGGCTAGATGTTCCGTTCCTGTGCGTTCCTGCGACGGAGCAAAAAAAACATCACCGTGAGTATAATCAAGCACATCCGTTGGTGTCCGGAACACGTTGGTTGATGTTATTACCGTCATCGTTAGCGGAATGCGAAACTACTCACCCAACGTATGCACTGGACGTACCGCGCATTCACCATCCAGAAGTATCGTCTAGCAGAAGAGCGTGTGAAACAACAAGTACAGCACACTGCCTCCCCGCCAGACCGGCAGACATCCACGCGCACGAAACACTCTCCACACTCTCGCGATGGCCACTTGCACGCATCTCAGACAGTCTTGGATGCTGGAGAGACTCAGCACACGCGCGTTGGTAAGCCTGGCAGGATGTGCACAGCAAACACAAATCACTCGCGCGAGCTTTCTTTCGTGTATTCGGTAACTGGATCGAGCGGAGGTAACAGGATGCCCCCGAATTCTGTCCGGGGGGCAGGCCGCCCGCCTGTGGTGTTTTCAACGCCGAAAGACGTCGAATTAACGTCGAGCATACACTTTCAAACACTGTGTGTAACGGGCGAATTTGAGGCCGGCACACGGAACACGAAACACTAAATTGAACATGAGAAACACGGCAAATCTCTGTTTGCCTACTAGACGACATTAGATAATGACAGTGTGAATTGAAAACACATCTCAGCACACATTGGAAACCATCCATAGGAATAATTAATAAGTAAAAGTCAGGCATGCGTTGAAACCATTATTTAGCAAGCTGAAGTGTGCAACAGACGCTTTTTCCACTGTGTCTCATCTCAGCACCATATTTCATCGAAAATGGCCAGCCGTAAGATCGGAAACCGTCGTAATGATACGTCGTTGCACCTGGAGCAACTGACGTTTGGACTGAAGAAAAAACTGAACGAACTGCCGCGAGTGAGCAACGTGACATTGGATGACAACGGACCATGCACAGTGGCAGATTTAAGGGCTTGGGAGTACAAGAATTTCGTTTTTATGCCGGACGACATGAAGCGTTTTTACCTGTCGACCGATGGGATGCACACGAGCTGGACTTACAATTATTCGAAGCGCGCAAAATTACGTGTAGGCCACCTCTACATACCTAAATTGACGCAAATCCAGAACCTCGAACTGAAAGGACCGGGAACTGTGTTCGAGCTCGACCGCATAGGTGACAGGGGTTTCGTTTTACTCGTGTACAAGACAAACGTTACAACCCGTCCGGAAATTTATTTGTTGGAAGTGGGATCGTGGAAGTGGACACTGTTGGCGGACTCCTTTACGACCTACTTACGCATGAGCATCGAGCATCTCGGGCTACCATGTTGGCAGTTAGCCTTTGCCAGCTGTCGCCTGCCAGGGTGGGCTGAACAGCTGTTTTTGGTGCTGGCTCCACATTTGCTGTTGGACTATGACGAAATGCTAGGAGCGAAGAGCGCGCCGGTATACCAACGAGCGCAGCACCCGCTCAATGTGCTAGATCCGGCTAGATTTTGGACCACGGTACGACGCATGCGCTCGGCACATAAATAGCCAACGACCAACGAGAACGAGAACGAGGTGGCCATTACGGAGGATTACTTTACCATTACGATAGACCATTACGCATTTAAAATAATCAATAAATAGCCACTGCACGGCCACTGTTTCAATTACATAGAAATGTAGTTTTATTTCTATCTAAAGCTAGCTTTGGTTTCCTTCCATTCGAATTCCCATTCCGCTTTCCAGGGACCAGCTTTGCCCGTGAACAACACAACACACATGGTTTGGTCTGATAATTGTACACAGTTTTGCGATTGTATCGAAGGATCGAATAAAATTGCTTCACACACTTCTCCAACCACCATCCAGAAGCGGGTTCCTTGACTGTGTTAACCCGTAGCAGTATATGGGCACCTGGGCAATACACAGTGCCGGACAGACAGCACTGCGCAACGAACACAACTTACACATCACGCACACACACACACACACACACACACACACATCATTTGTTTATTTACACCCACACAAATCATTACCTTGCACCGTTCGATATTCAGACATTGTGCGAGAAGCGACCGCGTTGCCGGGCCAGTATGAATGCGGTGCGTTTATAGTGCATTGCTGGGTACGCGCGTGTTTGGCGCATTACTGTGAGGCGAAACTAACAACGACGCCGGTGATTCGCGATGCTGGGAAAAGGTGCGCCAGTGGGAATGATGGCTTGTACAGCGCGCACAGCTGCCAGTACTGCTCGCCGCCTGAGAAGGGCCCGATCAACGCGGCCAGCTTTGTATGGGCGTGCGTCTATGCGGCAGTGCTGAAAATTGGTGATTTTTTCACAACTACCCCCACGGGGGACTAAAAACGACGGCGGCGGTGGCAAAAGGAGTGCCAATGGGAGTGATCTGGTTGTTTGTACAACGCGTACGTCGGTGTCATCACTGGTGCCGGTACAATAATATTACAATGTGCATGTTCATAGGCGACGACATAGTTTAAAAAAAAAACGATGACACTTAACGTCTGAAACCGTCGTCGTTGGTCTAAATAAACGCGTCCTCGAGGCGAAAAGGCGCGCACGCATTAAACGTCGGGTAAAAGGTCGGCCACACATTATGCTTAAGCGACTGGAAAACAGAAACTCCACATAAAAAAAAAAACAAAACGAAAGCTTCCAAAAGCTTTCCAAAATGTGCTCAGCTGGCTACATTCGGACCACAGACGATATAATCAGTTCGTGGCGTTTCGCGTAGGTGAGCTGCTCGAAAGCACTGATCCTAGTCAATGGCGCTGGATACCAACGAAGATGAACGTGGCTGACGATGGGACGAAATGGGCTAAGACGCCGGACCTATCGGCACAAGGGCGATGGTTTAGGGGACCGCCGTTTCTCTGGGAACCGGAAAATGCGTGGCCTGCTCGCGTCGACCCCGAGAAAGATACGTCGGAAGAACTTCGAAAGATCGTCCATCACCACCAAATTACAGAACCGCTCATCGTTCTCGACCGGTTCTCGAAGTGGAAACGGGTGCTTCGTACCGTAGCGTTTGTGATTCGCTTCGCGCATAATATCCGTCGTCGCGTCACGCAGAAGGCCACAGTGATTGGGCCACTGACCCAAGATGAGCTAGCGGAAGCCGAACGGGGCATTCAACGAAGGGCCTACAACAGCGAAATCGTCAGCTTGCGCAAACAGACCCCGCAAAAGCATCCGTGGAAAAGGGGGGTCGAGAAGAAAAGCAGCATCTATAAGCTCTCGCCTATTCTGGACGACCACGGGATCCTGAGAGTGGGGGGACGTTTGACGGAATGCGTAGGCATCAACGATTCCTCACGGAACCCGATCATCCTTCCTCGGCGAGACTACGGAACCGATCTCATTATTCGGGAGCAACACGAAAGGTACAAACACGGCAACCACAACACGGTTTTGAGCGAATTAAGGATGCGGTACCACATCCCTAAACTGCTGGGGGAATATCGACGCGTTAGGAGAGATTGTCAGTGGTGCAAAGTGAACAACGCGCGACCGGAGCCACCGCTAATGGGTAATTTACCACAACAAAGAACCGCATTTTATTAACGTGCCTTTTCCTTCACAGGGATCGACTACTTCGGCCCGTTTTTAGTAGCTGTCGGTCGCAGAGTAGAGAAGCGGTGGGGGGTTATATTTGCCTGCCTCACGTCGAGAGCTGTACATCTCGAGATAGCGGCGTCCCTCACCACAGCGTCATGCATACTGGCGTTTCGCAGATTCATCGCATCGCTTCGTCGGTGCCTCTCGTGAGTTGAAGGAAGCTTTGGAAGAGGTTGATCACGACGTTCTGATGACCGAGCACTGCGGACCGCGGATGAAGTGGACATTTAACCCGCCAGGGGCGCCTCACTTTGTCGGCTGCTGGGAGCGTTTGGTACGTTCCGTGAAGAAGTCACTGAATCAGTTCGTGTTCACCAAGCGCCCTACGGATGAAGTAATGCTGTCAACGTTCACGGAGATCGAACTCATCCTTAATTCGAGACCACTTACCTACGTGCCCCTGAACGACGAACTGGCTGACCCTATAACACCTAATCACCTGCTCCTTGGAAGCTCTGATGGAAACAAACCACCGGCAGTTTTCTGTGATAGCCCTGCTACAATCCGCTCGTCGTGGCAAATGGCGCAGCATTCAGCAGATTTATTCTGGAAGAAATACACGGTACAAACGAGCAGTGGAACTTACGTTAGACCCGCGCACAAATTACCAGTCTTAGATGTATCAGCTTAGTAGAAAACCGCATGGCAAGAGTCGAATACAGAATATAGCGAAAGTGAAAAACAGCAAACAAACAAACAAACAAACAAACACACACCCACGAAGCAACTGACAGAAGATGGGAAGTGAAGCCACGGTTTGTACAATCGCGAAAGAGAGGTGTGTCATCACGAAGATCGGGTTTATAAAGTCGCCAAAGAGAGGTTGCGTCATCACAAAGAGCGAATTTAGCATTGAGGTGTTTATTATCGCCTAACAAACATATTTAACCGTGGCGCACTTGGGGGGACAATGTTGAAAACTTTATAGGGCTCCCAACGGTCTGTCAGTTGGGTCGGTCAAAAATTCAACCGCGTTTCAACACCGGTGTCTTCAGGAGAGCGTTCCAGCACTATATTGATTCCCGGACCACTTCCCGGACGAGTGGCGGGATCGGGAGCTGCAACAAACGGACAGTAGTTAAGAACGTGTGGCAGTATTTGGCTGAATTTGCGAAAGTGAACGGTATGTGCGCTCTTACCCGATGCCCAAATCCTTGTTTCGTACATCGTCAAACGACGGCTAGATGTTCCGTTCCTGTGCGTTCCTGCGACGGAGCAAAAAAAACATCACCGTGAGTATAATCAAGCACATCCGTTGGTGTCCGGAACACGTTGGTTGATGTTATTACCGTCATCGTTAGCGGAATGCGAAACTACTCACCCAACGTATGCACTGGACGTACCGCGCATTCACCATCCAGAAGTATCGTCTAGCAGAAGAGCGTGTGAAACAACAAGTACAGCACACTGCCTCCCCGCCAGACCGGCAGACATCCACGCGCACGAAACACTCTCCACACTCTCGCGATGGCCACTTGCACGCATCTCAGACAGTCTTGGATGCTGGAGAGACTCAGCACACGCGCGTTGGTAAGCCTGGCAGGATGTGCACAGCAAACACAAATCACTCGCGCGAGCTTTCTTTCGTGTATTCGGTAACTGGATCGAGCGGAGGTAACAGGATGCCCCCGAATTCTGTCCGGGGGGCAGGCCGCCCGCCTGTGGTGTTTTCAACGCCGAAAGACGTCGAATTAACGTCGAGCATACACTTTCAAACACTGTGTGTAACGGGCGAATTTGAGGCCGGCACACGGAACACGAAACACTAAATTGAACATGAGAAACACGGCAAATCTCTGTTTGCCTACTAGACGACATTAGATAATGACAGTGTGAATTGAAAACACATCTCAGCACACATTGGAAACCATCCATAGGAATAATTAATAAGTAAAAGTCAGGCATGCGTTGAAACCATTATTTAGCAAGCTGAAGTGTGCAACAGACGCTTTTTCCACTGTGTCTCATCTCAGCACCATATTTCATCGAAAATGGCCAGCCGTAAGATCGGAAACCGTCGTAATGATACGTCGTTGCACCTGGAGCAACTGACGTTTGGACTGAAGAAAAAACTGAACGAACTGCCGCGAGTGAGCAACGTGACATTGGATGACAACGGACCATGCACAGTGGCAGATTTAAGGGCTTGGGAGTACAAGAATTTCGTTTTTATGCCGGACGACATGAAGCGTTTTTACCTGTCGACCGATGGGATGCACACGAGCTGGACTTACAATTATTCGAAGCGCGCAAAATTACGTGTAGGCCACCTCTACATACCTAAATTGACGCAAATCCAGAACCTCGAACTGAAAGGACCGGGAACTGTGTTCGAGCTCGACCGCATAGGTGACAGGGGTTTCGTTTTACTCGTGTACAAGACAAACGTTACAACCCGTCCGGAAATTTATTTGTTGGAAGTGGGATCGTGGAAGTGGACACTGTTGGCGGACTCCTTTACGACCTACTTACGCATGAGCATCGAGCATCTCGGGCTACCATGTTGGCAGTTAGCCTTTGCCAGCTGTCGCCTGCCAGGGTGGGCTGAACAGCTGTTTTTGGTGCTGGCTCCACATTTGCTGTTGGACTATGACGAAATGCTAGGAGCGAAGAGCGCGCCGGTATACCAACGAGCGCAGCACCCGCTCAATGTGCTAGATCCGGCTAGATTTTGGACCACGGTACGACGCATGCGCTCGGCACATAAATAGCCAACGACCAACGAGAACGAGAACGAGGTGGCCATTACGGAGGATTACTTTACCATTACGATAGACCATTACGCATTTAAAATAATCAATAAATAGCCACTGCACGGCCACTGTTTCAATTACATAGAAATGTAGTTTTATTTCTATCTAAAGCTAGCTTTGGTTTCCTCCCATTCGCATTCCCATTCCGCTTTCCAGGGACCAGCTTTGCCCGTGAACAACACAACACACATGGTTTGGTCTGATAATTGTACACAGTTTTGCGATTGTATCGAAGGATCGAATAAAATTGCTTCACAAACTTCACCAACCACCCCCAACCCAGAAGCGGGTTCCTTGACTGGGTTTTACCCGTAGTAGTATATGGGCACCTGGGCAATACGCAGTGCCGGACAGACAGCACTGCGCAACGAACACAACTTACACATCACCCACACACACACATACACACACATCATTTGTTTATTTACACCCACACAAATCATTACCTTGCACCGTTCGATATTCAGACATTGTGCGAGAAGCGACCGCGTTGCCGGGCCAGTATGAATGCGGTGCGTTTATAGTGCAGTGCTGGGTACGCGCGTGTTTGGCGCACTACTGTGAGGCGAAACTAACAACGACGCCGGTGATTCGCGATGCTGGGAAAAGGAGCGCCAGTGGGAATGATGGCTTGTACAGCGCGCACAGCTGCCAGTACTGCTCGCCGCCTGAGAAGGGCCCGATCAACGCGGCCAGCTTTGTATGGGCGTGCGTCTATGCGGCAGTGCTGAAAATTGGTGATTTTTTCACAACTACCCCCACGGGGGACTAAAAACGACGGCGGCGGTGGCAAAAGGAGTGCCAATGGGAGTGATCTGGTTGTTTGTACAACGCGTACGTCGGTGTCATCACTGGTGCCGGTACAATAATATTACAATGTGCATGTTCATAGGCGACGACATAGTTTAAAAAAAAACGATGACACTTAACGTCTGAAACCGTCGTCGTTGGTCTAAATAAACGCGTCCTCGAGGCGAAAAGGCGCGCACGCATTAAACGTCGGGTAAAAGGTCGGCCACACATTATGCTTAAGCGACTGGAAAACAGAAACTCCACATAAAAAAAAAAACAAAACGAAAGCTTCCAAAAGCTTTCCAAAATGTGCTCAGCTGGCTACATTCGGACCACAGACGATATAATCAGTTCGTGGCGTTTCGCGTAGGTGAGCTGCTCGAAAGCACTGATCCTAGTCAATGGCGCTGGATACCAACGAAGATGAACGTGGCTGACGATGGGACGAAATGGGCTAAGACGCCGGACCTATCGGCACAAGGGCGATGGTTTAGGGGACCGCCGTTTCTCTGGGAACCGGAAAATGCGTGGCCTGCTCGCGTCGACCCCGAGAAAGATACGTCGGAAGAACTTCGAAAGATCGTCCATCACCACCAAATTACAGAACCGCTCATCGTTCTCGACCGGTTCTCGAAGTGGAAACGGGTGCTTCGTACCGTAGCGTTTGTGATTCGCTTCGCGCATAATATCCGTCGTCGCGTCACGCAGAAGGCCACAGTGATTGGGCCACTGACCCAAGATGAGCTAGCGGAAGCCGAACGGGGCATTCAACGAAGGGCCTACAACAGCGAAATCGTCAGCTTGCGCAAACAGACCCCGCAAAAGCATCCGTGGAAAAGGGGGGTCGAGAAGAAAAGCAGCATCTATAAGCTCTCGCCTATTCTGGACGACCACGGGATCCTGAGAGTGGGGGGACGTTTGACGGAATGCGTAGGCATCAACGATTCCTCACGGAACCCGATCATCCTTCCTCGGCGAGACTACGGAACCGATCTCATTATTCGGGAGCAACACGAAAGGTACAAACACGGCAACCACAACACGGTTTTGAGCGAATTAAGGATGCGGTACCACATCCCTAAACTGCTGGGGGAATATCGACGCGTTAGGAGAGATTGTCAGTGGTGCAAAGTGAACAACGCGCGACCGGAGCCACCGCTAATGGGTAATTTACCACAACAAAGAACCGCATTTTATTAACGTGCCTTTTCCTTCACAGGGATCGACTACTTCGGCCCGTTTTTAGTAGCTGTCGGTCGCAGAGTAGAGAAGCGGTGGGGGGTTATATTTGCCTGCCTCACGTCGAGAGCTGTACATCTCGAGATAGCGGCGTCCCTCACCACAGCGTCATGCATACTGGCGTTTCGCAGATTCATCGCATCGCTTCGTCGGTGCCTCTCGTGAGTTGAAGGAAGCTTTGGAAGAGGTTGATCACGACGTTCTGATGACCGAGCACTGCGGACCGCGGATGAAGTGGACATTTAACCCGCCAGGGGCGCCTCACTTTGTCGGCTGCTGGGAGCGTTTGGTACGTTCCGTGAAGAAGTCACTGAATCAGTTCGTGTTCACCAAGCGCCCTACGGATGAAGTAATGCTGTCAACGTTCACGGAGATCGAACTCATCCTTAATTCGAGACCACTTACCTACGTGCCCCTGAACGACGAACTGGCTGACCCTATAACACCTAATCACCTGCTCCTTGGAAGCTCTGATGGAAACAAACCACCGGCAGTTTTCTGTGATAGCCCTGCTACAATCCGCTCGTCGTGGCAAATGGCGCAGCATTCAGCAGATTTATTCTGGAAGAAATACACGGTACAAACGAGCAGTGGAACTTACGTTAGACCCGCGCACAAATTACCAGTCTTAGATGTATCAGCTTAGTAGAAAACCGCATGGCAAGAGTCGAATACAGAATATAGCGAAAGTGAAAAACAGCAAACAAACAAACAAACAAACAAACACACACCCACGAAGCAACTGACAGAAGATGGGAAGTGAAGCCACGGTTTGTACAATCGCGAAAGAGAGGTGTGTCATCACGAAGATCGGGTTTATAAAGTCGCCAAAGAGAGGTTGCGTCATCACAAAGAGCGAATTTAGCATTGAGGTGTTTATTATCGCCTAACAAACATATTTAACCGTGGCGCACTTGGGGGACAATGTTGAAAACTTTATAGGGCTCCCAACGGTCTGTCAGTTGGGTCGGTCAAAAATTCAACCGCGTTTCAACACCGGTGTCTTCAGGAGAGCGTTCCAGCACTATATTGATTCCCGGACCACTTCCCGGACGAGTGGCGGGATCGGGAGCTGCAACAAACGGACAGTAGTTAAGAACGTGTGGCAGTATTTGGCTGAATTTGCGAAAGTGAACGGTATGTGCGCTCTTACCCGATGCCCAAATCCTTGTTTCGTACATCGTCAAACGACGGCTAGATGTTCCGTTCCTGTGCGTTCCTGCGACGGAGCAAAAAAAACATCACCGTGAGTATAATCAAGCACATCCGTTGGTGTCCGGAACACGTTGGTTGATGTTATTACCGTCATCGTTAGCGGAATGCGAAACTACTCACCCAACGTATGCACTGGACGTACCGCGCATTCACCATCCAGAAGTATCGTCTAGCAGAAGAGCGTGTGAAACAACAAGTACAGCACACTGCCTCCCCGCCAGACCGGCAGACATCCACGCGCACGAAACACTCTCCACACTCTCGCGATGGCCACTTGCACGCATCTCAGACAGTCTTGGATGCTGGAGAGACTCAGCACACGCGCGTTGGTAAGCCTGGCAGGATGTGCACAGCAAACACAAATCACTCGCGCGAGCTTTCTTTCGTGTATTCGGTAACTGGATCGAGCGGAGGTAACAGGATGCCCCCGAATTCTGTCCGGGGGGCAGGCCGCCCGCCTGTGGTGTTTTCAACGCCGAAAGACGTCGAATTAACGTCGAGCATACACTTTCAAACACTGTGTGTAACGGGCGAATTTGAGGCCGGCACACGGAACACGAAACACTAAATTGAACATGAGAAACACGGCAAATCTCTGTTTGCCTACTAGACGACATTAGATAATGACAGTGTGAATTGAAAACACATCTCAGCACACATTGGAAACCATCCATAGGAATAATTAATAAGTAAAAGTCAGGCATGCGTTGAAACCATTATTTAGCAAGCTGAAGTGTGCAACAGACGCTTTTTCCACTGTGTCTCATCTCAGCACCATATTTCATCGAAAATGGCCAGCCGTAAGATCGGAAACCGTCGTAATGATACGTCGTTGCACCTGGAGCAACTGACGTTTGGACTGAAGAAAAAACTGAACGAACTGCCGCGAGTGAGCAACGTGACATTGGATGACAACGGACCATGCACAGTGGCAGATTTAAGGGCTTGGGAGTACAAGAATTTCGTTTTTATGCCGGACGACATGAAGCGTTTTTACCTGTCGACCGATGGGATGCACACGAGCTGGACTTACAATTATTCGAAGCGCGCAAAATTACGTGTAGGCCACCTCTACATACCTAAATTGACGCAAATCCAGAACCTCGAACTGAAAGGACCGGGAACTGTGTTCGAGCTCGACCGCATAGGTGACAGGGGTTTCGTTTTACTCGTGTACAAGACAAACGTTACAACCCGTCCGGAAATTTATTTGTTGGAAGTGGGATCGTGGAAGTGGACACTGTTGGCGGACTCCTTTACGACCTACTTACGCATGAGCATCGAGCATCTCGGGCTACCATGTTGGCAGTTAGCCTTTGCCAGCTGTCGCCTGCCAGGGTGGGCTGAACAGCTGTTTTTGGTGCTGGCTCCACATTTGCTGTTGGACTATGACGAAATGCTAGGAGCGAAGAGCGCGCCGGTATACCAACGAGCGCAGCACCCGCTCAATGTGCTAGATCCGGCTAGATTTTGGACCACGGTACGACGCATGCGCTCGGCACATAAATAGCCAACGACCAACGAGAACGAGAACGAGGTGGCCATTACGGAGGATTACTTTACCATTACGATAGACCATTACGCATTTAAAATAATCAATAAAATAGCCACTGCAACGGCCACTGTTTCAATTACATAGAAATGTAGTTTTATTTCTATCTAAAGCTAGCTTTGGTTTCCTTCCATTCGCATTCCATTCCGCTTTTCCAGGGACCAGCTTTGCCCGTGAACAACACAACACACATGGTTTGGTCTGATAATTGTACACAGTTTTGCGATTGTATCGAAGGATCGAATAAAATTGCTTCACACACTTCACCAACCACCATCCAGAAGCGGGTTCCTTGACTGTGTTAACCCGTAGCAGTATATGGGCACCTGGGCAATACACCAGTGCCGGACAGACAGCACTGCGCAACGAACACAACTTACACATCACGCACTCACACAACACAACACACACCACACACAATCATTTGTTTATTACACCCACACAAATCATTACCTTGCACCGTTCGATATTCAGACATTGTGCGAGAAGCGACCGCGTTGCCGGGCCAGTATGAATGCGGTGCGTTTATAGTGCAGTGCTGGGTACGCGCGTGTGTGTGGCGAGCACATGAGGCTTTGCTGAGGCTGAAACTAACAATCTGTGCGAGCGGCCTTGGTGAACTGATGTGCGCCGATGCTGGGAACGCAAGGTGCGCCGAGAAATGAAACATAATGGCTTGTACATGCGCGCACACGCTGCCAGTATCTGCTCGCCGCCTGAGAGAGAGAGCTCCGATTGCATACGCGCGACCAGCTATCCGTAATGTGTGACGTGCCGAATTCTATGCCGGCAAGTGCTGAGAAACTTGGTGAATTTTTTCACAATCTCGCCCATCGGAGGGAGCTATAAAACGAGCGTGCGGCGGTTGGAGTGGCAAAAGGAGCGGTGCCAAGGGAGTGCAGATCTTGAAGTGTTTGTCAAACACACGCGTACGTCGGCTGTCAATCAGCTGGTGACGAAGCGGTACAGAATAATAGTTACAATGTGATCTGTTCATAGGCGACGACAGATACGCTTTATGATATAAAAAAAGGATCGATGCACAGAACTTAACGTCTGAAACCTGATGCG